>NC_143578.1:214754681-214961163 GCF_048544385.1 Mastigoproctus giganteus
TAGTGATCACAATGTGCTCAAGTGCGATTTACTCAAAGAGGAAACTACCATCAGGAGTAAAGGGAAGGGTTTTGGCTTTCGTAAAGGCGACTACGATGGTCTAGACAGTATTTAAATTCTATACAGTGGAACCAACTGATGATGTTACCAACAGGAAATTCAAAATGGGAAGCATTCAAAGAACATATCTTCGAAGCTACTAAGCTTTACATACCAACAAAGAAATATCGTTCAAGGTTTAGGCACAAATGGATGTCAAATGAACTAATGAGTCATACGGCAGAGAAGAAAATGCATGGAATACATATAAATTAATGGGTGACATGGAAGCCTATGATAGATATAAAGTGGTTTGTAACCAAGTCACAAAGGAGAATAGGCAGGCAAAGGTAGATTATGTGAAATTCTTGGAAAAGGATGCAAACAAAAACAGAAAACGTTCTTTACTTATGTAAACTCTAGAAGGAAAGGGATGAATCAGATTGGTCCACTGAATATTGATGGTTCAACAGTTGAGGATCCTGCTCAGATGGCTAACAAACTAAACGAGCATTTTGCATCTAAATTCACACATGTGCAGTTATTCAGGAAGGAGAATGCCAGAGAAGAAGTAAACTCTGGCAGTGATCTAGATGATTTTGTAAAAATTGAGAGGAAATTGGCGGAGAAATTGTTGAGGATAAACATAGAAAAGGCACCTGGGGTGAATGGGATCTATCCAGTTATATTAAAGGAGGCAGCAAAGGAAGTAAGCAGACCCTTAACCATAATTATGAGAGCTTCGTTGGACTCAAGGGAAGTACCCATAGACTGGAGATGTGCAAATGTGATCCCAATTCACAAAGGAGGATCAAAGGCTGACACAAATAATTATAAACCTACGAGTTTAACTTCTGTTCCAGGAAAATTAATCGAGGCACTGGTTAAAGAAGCACTGCAGAGTCATCTAGACAAGACTTCATTTATAGCTCGGACACAGCATGGTTTTTTTTTAAGGGAAAGTCTTGCCTGACCAATGTGATTGGATACTATGATGCAGTCAAAAAAGAACTGGATGTAGGGAATAACTTTGATATTATATATTTTGATCTTAGAAAGTATTTTGATACTGTTGCACATGGAAGACTGCTGCACAAATTGGAGCAGTGTGGCATTGGAGGCAAATTGTTGTATGGATAAAGGCAAGCCTGAGCAAACCTTTTGGCTAAAGGGCCACATTAGGAATTCAAAACGAAGGCGGGCCGCACGTAAAATACTATTTTTAGAAATATATTATATGCTTTCATGAAGAAATATAGCATAAAAAAATTATTCTCTCCCAAATAAGAATTGAATGAGATGAATGGAACTGTTTAACATCTTTTAAATTTTTTTTTAATTTCGGGTGTTAATTTTTTAGTTGAGATTCTTAAAACTGCTTGTAAAGGTTCATCGGTGATGTTTGATCGTAAAGAATTTTTATTTAGATTCATGATGGAAAATGTTTGTTCACATATATAGGTTGATCCAAAAACAACCAACATTTTTCGGGAAAAATCTTTAAGTTCGTCGAATTTGTCCGAATTAAGAGTATTCTGAAATTTACAGATTTCCTCACAATGGTGCAGTTCCTTTAAATGGGCATCACACTGCAGATTTATAATCTGAAGTTGTAGTTCACTCGGTGCGTCGCGCACTATTACGAAACTTGTCTCAATTTTTGGGAAGTCGCCAAATCTTCGTGAAAAGTCGTCATTCAAAGCGTTGGTAATTTCACAATATTTTTCAAATTTATTTTCTGGAATTTTCAGTAACTTCATGGTTGGAAATTGGTCTACCTTGTTAATCAATAAATGTCGAAGGAACAACTGGGTATTAATTGAAATCCATTGAAACATTTTACCATATCATGTGCGTATAACGTTTTCCCTTGTACCACGGTGTTGAAAGTATTTAAGTGTGTCACGATGTCCAGGGTAAACGCAAAATCGCAAATCCAGTTATTATAAGTTAATTCGGGAAAGTCCTTAATATTTTTCAGTTTTAAAAATAGAATGATGTCATCTTTAAGATCTCATACTCGTCGAAGAACTTTTCCTAAACTAAGCCATCGAATTTGGCTATGATAAGGAATATCTGTGTACTCGGATTCAATATCTTGAAGAAAATTAACGAATTGTGTGAGTTTCAGGCCCCTCAATTGTATTAAATTTACTAGTTTAATAATACAAGATGTGAAATTTTCAACTTTTAACACATTTTTACATAATACTTGTCGATGTATAATACAATGAATTGTAATTAAATTATAATCAGGATAATTTTCACAAATTTTATCCTGAATTTTCTTTAACGCTCCAACATTTTTACCTGTCAAACTTGGTGCTCCGTTATTTGTTACGCTTACCATTTTGTTCCATTGTAAATTATATCTTGTTAAGCATTTTTCAACTTTTTCAAATATCATCATCATCATCAGCCATTTTCAATCCACTGCAGGATGAAGGCCTCTCCAGCAACTTTCCAGTTCCTTCTGTTTTGAGCACTGGCCATCCATTTACTACTCAAAAACTCATGAATTTCATCTATCCATCTCCGCCTTTGTCTTCCAGGTTTTCTTCTAGCTCCTCTTGGGTACCATTCTGTTATTTTCTTAGTCCATCTGTCATCATGTCTTCGAGCTATGTGTCCTGCCCAAGACCATTTTAGTTCTTTAGTTTTGATAAGAATGTCCTTTACTTGAGTTTGCTGCCTAATCCATGTGTTTCTCTTCTTATCTAACAGTCTGATTCCCAATATAATTCGTTCCATTCTTCGCTGTGTAGTTCTTAGCTTCTCTTCCATTCTTTTGGTGAGTGCCCAAGTTTCACTTCCATAAGTCATGGTGGGGAGTATACATTGCTTCATTATTTTACGTTTCAAACAAACTGGGATATTGCTCTTCAGTATGTGACTATATTTCCTGAATGCTATCCATCCAAAATTTATTCTTCTCTTGACTTCCAGCCATTTATCATTATTACAGCTAATAACTTGTCCCAGATAAGTATATGACTCCACCTTTTCAATTACTGCTCCTTCAATCATTATTTCCCTTTCCGTGGCATACTTGTTCATCATTACTTTTGTTTTAGCCATATTGATCTTTAGTCCGAAATCCTTACTAACTGTGCATAACTGATTAAGATTTTCCTCTAATTCTTTGGGATCGTGGCTTATGACCACAATGTCATCTGCAAATCGTAAATGGTTTAGGTACTCTCCGTTCACATTGACTCCTTTCTGCGACCAGTCTAATCTTCTGAAAGCTTCCTCAAGTGCAGCAGTAAACAGCTTCGGAGATATTGTGTCTCCTTGTCGAACTCCTTTCTCGATTTTAAATTTGCTACTGTCTTTGTCTAGTCTAATAAAGGATGTAGCACTCTCATATATTTTCTTCAAAATCATAATATATTGGGTATCTATGCCTTGTCTTTCCAGTGCCCGAAACATTGCCTTATGCTGTATGGAGTCAAACGCCTTTTCATAATCCACAAATGCCAGGCATAATGGTGTTTTATATTCATTTGCTTTCTCCATTAGCTGTGATATTACGTGAAGGTGATCCATAGTTGAGAATCCTGTCCTAAAGCCAGCTTGCTCTTTCGGTTGATTCTCATCGAGTATTCTTTCTAATCTGTTAGTAATGACCCTTGTGAACAACTTGTAGATGTGGGATAACAAGCTAATTGGTCTCTAATTTCCAATTTCTGATTTATCTCCTTTCTTATGCAGCAAAACTATGATTGCATTATTCCACTGCTTAGGCGTCACACCTTTTCTAATGCACTTTGTGAAGAGCCTTGCCAGTTTTTGTGTTATGTCTCTTCCTCCCAATTTTAACAACTCTACAGTAACTTCATCTTCCCCCGGGGCTTTCCGATTCTTCATTTTCTTCAATGCATGTTCTACCTCATCAGGAAGAATATTGGGTATGTCGTATGTGTTGCTACTTTGCAAGCCATGTTCCCTCGCTCCTTGTATAATTCTCTATAGTAGTCTTCTGCTATTTGAATTATGCTTTCTCTGCTGTTTATAAGTACGCCATCACTATTCTTCAGTTTCAGTATCATTTGTCTTTCTGTATTACTGCTCATGGCTGCTGATTTAAATCCTTTGTTTTCCCTTAATGCTTGTCCTACTTTTCTAATATTAAATCTTCTTATGTCCCCTCTGAGTCTCTTTCTAATGGCTTTGCATAACTCAGTATACTCAATTTTCTCCCTTTCAGTGTTTTTCTTGCTCTTCATTTGTCGTCTTTGGTTCATCATGACAAGTGTTTCTTGACTAATTTTTTCTTCTTTGGATTTTTGTTTCCCTATAGGTTTCTTGGGCTTTATCACTTTCAGAAAGTTGTAATATTCCTCGTCGATATCTTGGTCCTGAGCAGTCTGCAGAAGCTCAAACTTGTTCTTAAGTTCCAGTACATACTGCTTTTTCTCCTCCTCTGTTATTTCAAAGACCTTTGTATTATTTACTCGAGTCAGTTTTTTCCTTTCCTTTCCTTCATCTATATCAAGTGTACATCTTACCATTCTGTGATCACTTCCAACATTTACCTTATTCAGGACGGTAACATCATTCACAATATGTCTTCTGTTAGTGAGGATGAAGTCGATTTCATTAGTTGTTAATCCATTTGGACTCTTCCAGGTCCACTTTCTGTTCACCCTTTTCTTGAAAAAAGTGTTCATTACTGACAGTCCTTGAGATTCTGCAAATTCCACAAGTCTTTCACCTCTTTTATTTCTTTCACCAATTCCAAAATTTCCTATAGTTCCTCTTTCTGCGCTGTTTTGCCTTTTTCCAACCTTAGCATTGAAGTCCCCCATAATAATAGTGTAGTGGGTTTTCTGCTCATCTAGAAGACTCTCAATTTCAGTGTACATTTCTTCAACCTCTTCATCATCATGGCTCGATGTTGGTGCATAAATCATTATAATCTTTAGCTTGTACCTCTTAGAAATCTTGAATATTAGTCTTGACACCCTTGGTGATGTACTTTTGAATTCCAAAATGCTGTTTTTAAAATCTTTATGGACCAGAAACCCAACTCCACCTTCACTCCTTTCACTGTTTCCATTGGTGTACAGCAGATTTCCACTTGATAAACTTATAAGTGATTCATTTCTTCTTCTTGTTTCAGCCAAACCGATGATATTCCAATTCACATTTTCCAAATATATCAGCTCCAGTTGTTTGGTCTTTAAGAGATTCCATTTAAAGAAGCTCTTCAATAATTTCAAAATTAGAGGTACACCCACGTATCCCACGTATAAAAATTAATAACTGCGCGGTATTCGTTTGGTCGTTACTTTCGTCGAAAGCTGTCGAGTACCATGCTATGGATTCTAATACCGATAATAATTGCTCATTCAAATTTGTATCGATACATTCAATTCTTCTTACTACGGTTCGCCGAGATAAACATATATTCTCAAATTTGTGTTTAGTGTCAGGACATATAATTCCACAAGCTTCGGTCATATATTCTTTAATATAGTCTCCATCAGAGAAAAGGCTCGTTGCTTTTTGCAATTTTATGAAAAATAACAAAACTAGCCTCTACAGTTGCTTCTTGTTCCTTAGGTAGCCGCGTAAACACATTTTGTTGTCTAGATTAATTTTGAATCAATCCATCAGCAGTTTTCTTTCTCCCTTCCGGAGTTGAATTGGCACCATATTCGGAATGTTTAGTTGTGAAATGTCTTTTAATATTGTACTCTTTCAACACTGAGACACTCTCTCGGCAGATGAGACAAATATTCTCGTTATTTATGTTAGCAAAAAAATATTTGTGTTCCACTGTTATTTGAAGACACGATGCTCTTGTTGAATTTTTGGTTTTTATTCATTTTTAAAAGGGCGCAAATATTATTTTTATCACTACTGGCACCAAGATGATAACCGAAGATAACGAAAAAAAAAAAACTAACTGCGGGATGACCGTCAGAGAAAACAGATTGGAACTGCGGCCGATCAGCGGTCCTATCCTATTACTCCGCCACCGCAGCAAAGCCGTTTTCGTCATCACCGGTTGTTCGTTACCGTAGTTTCGTGCTGTTAGCTTATAATCGCAAATTATAGCGTTGTAAAAGGCACCCGTTGGTTCGCTCCGGTTCGCGCACAATTTCAAATTCTATCTCAATTTGAAAAATAGAGAGATGATAAAACAAATTACATGTCGACAAATTCTACAATGTATTTCATATAGAAATGTATTTTTCAAAAAGGCGTCGCATAAATCAACTTTTTTCGAAAATACAATTAAAGCTCACGGGCCACACAAAAAATGTGCGGCGGGCCGCATGCGGCCCGGGGCCATAGTTTGCCCGGGCCTGGATAAAAGGATGGTTGAGGGGGAGAAGACAGACTGTGGTAATCAATGGATACTGCACATCATGGACTAATATTATTAGTGGAGACCTTAAGGTTCAGCGTTGGGTCCATTGTTGTTTTCTGTATTTATAAATGATATTGATGATGGTATATCAGGCTTAATGTCTTGTTTCTTGTTTGTATGCCTTGTTTCTTATTTCAAGACACGGTAGCATTAACTCTAATTTATTTAAATTGCACATATGTGAATCTCCACTTTGTTTCTGTGGTGCTTGTGATACCGTGTAACACCTTATTTAGTCCAAGTTTGCAGAGGATACAAAGGTTGGCGGTGTTGTTAAGGACATTACTCTCGGTACGATGCTGGATCAAGATCTAGAAAGGTAGATCAGATGGGCTGATAGGTGGAAAATAGAGTTTAACATTGACAAGTGTAAAGTACTACATATGGGAAAGAGTATCCCCAGAGAAACGTATCAAATCTGTGGTATTACACTGACAGTGGTAGAGAATGAAAATAACCTGTGGGTAATTGTATAGTCAGATATGAAGTTCGCTGAGCAGTGCAGACGGGCTGCAAGAGTAGCTCATGGTGTCTTGTCAATGATATACAGGAATTTTTGTAGCAGGGATAAGGAGGTGATTATTCCCTTGTATAAGGAAATGGTCAGGCCACAAGTTGAGTACTGTATACAGGTCTGGATGCGCCATTTCAAGAAGGATGTACAGCTACTGGAACGAATACAGTAAAGGGCAACAAGATTAGTGAATGCAACAAATGGTTGCTCTTACGAAGAAAGGCTTAGGTTTTGCAAATTACAGTGTATGGAGACTAGGCACCTGCGAGGTGATCGTTTGAGGTGTACAAAGCCTTGAATGGTTTCAGCATGCTCAATGCCAATGGGATTCTTCCTCTTGCTTAATGCCGTTGGGATTCTTTCTCTTGCTCAATGCAGATGGGATTCTTCCTCTTGCTCAAAATAATCACCTGAGGGCATAAATTCAGATTCAGGAAAGACAGATGTAGGATATAGGTGCGGAAATTTGCCTTTAGCCATCGGGTAGTTGGTTGGTGGAACAGACTTCCATTCCTTGTGAAAGTTCATAGCCTCAACAAACTTCAGGCTCAGCTGGACAGTTATTTCGAACGAACGGAGGGGTGAAATGGAAGTGTTTTTTTTTTTTTTTTTCTTGTCTGATGCTGCATAAGCTTGCTTTCTTGCATCATATGTCTCTGCTAATACTCTAGGTAGAATTACTTTTAATTTTATTCCTGAAGTAATGGAATATTCTAAAGCCAGAGCTTGGTTTTGTCCTGGTTTGTATGCCTTGTTTCTTATTTCAAGACACGGTAGCATTAACTCTAATTTATTTAAATTGCACATATGTGAATCTCCACTTTGTTTCTGTGGTGCTTGTGATACCGTGTAACACCTTATTTTTGAATGCCCTTTGTACACAGACGTCCACCGGGCTAGCTATGTGGGTAAAGCTCCTTCCTGGCAACCCAAAGGTAAAGTGTAAAGTGAGTTTAGGGTCAAAAGGCACCAGCAGTTTCCCCATCTCCGCGTTGCTTTCATTGTGGGTGAACCGGTTCGCTGGGAAAGGCCAGCGATTTAAAAGCGTGTTGGAATTGTTCATGTGTTGTGTTCTCTACCGTTGTTCATCTGGTCATTTAGCCACCAGACCCCTACTGAGGCCCAATGTTGCCCCACCTTCGGCCAGTGGAGGCAGACCAGGAAACACCAGTAGACTAAGATTTACTCTGGCAGGTCCTGTCGCTTAATTTCCTGAGATTTCGGTGGCTAGGAACTAAAAAGAAGAAAAGAAAGTTAAAAAAAAAGTTTATATATTCAGGATGATTCATTATCAGTGCGACAAACTTGCAGGAGGTGTAGGAGGCACAAAGACGAATCGGAATCACATAGCATTGCAGGGTCCGAAATGCTTTCTTCAGGCGGGAGATCGCATGAACAAAGAATCAAAGAAAAAGAAAAGAAACAACAACTCGTTAGTGTAACAGAAATCATTTTAATGACAAGTTTTACATTGGCAAAAAGCCATGCTACAGAAGGTGTTCGAAAGTTCGACCAGAAGCAGTCACACAGGCTTCACAGCGCCCCCGCATGGAATCCCTAACGTTCTGGAAGATTCCTGGCGTGTCTCGAATCTCCCCGGCAGCTACAGAGATGCGAGCGACTAGGTCTTCAACTGAATCAATGGCGGTCTCGTAAACCAATGTCTTCATTTGACCCCAGCAGAAGAATTCCAGGCATGATAGGTCCGGCGATCTAGCAGGCCAATGAACCGTACCACCACGACCTATCCAATGCTGTCCAAATGTAACGTTTAGGTGTTGGCGGACATCATTGGTGTAATGTGGGGAGCCCCATCATGCTGGAACCACATTGAGCGGCGCAACGACTGAGGAACATGTGCTTCTTCAATAAGTTTGGGTAGGACTTGCTGTAGAAAGAACAAGTATGCCCTACCGTCCAGACGCAGGGGAAGAAGGTACGGTCCAATGAAGTGGCCTCCAACAATGCTGGCCCAAACATTGACAGAGAAACGGCGTTGAGTTGCAAGTGTTCGCTTACCATGGGGGTTCTGCAAAGCCCACAAATCGGCGTTATGTTGATTGAAGTTTCCCTCTCTTGTGAAATTTGCCTCATCTGTGAACAATACGGAAGCAGCAAATGCGCTGTCTGCCGCACTCTGTTGAAGAAACCAAGTAGCAAAATTCCTCCGGAGTAGATAATCCGCAGGCTCCAATGTTTGGATGCGTTGCAGATGGTATGAAATCATTTGGTTTGTTGACAGTATCCTCCATACAGTTCATTGGGAAATACCCAATCGTTGGCCTATCGCTTGAGTACTCGTACTCGGATTGCCTTCTGCAAGACGTAGGACATTCTACTCATTGTCTGACGTCCTGGTCGTTCGCTCTCGATTCATGGTACCTCTCGTGAAACAACCAGTTTCACGTAACCTTATGTGCACACGTGCGAAAATCGTATGATGAGGAGTACGCCTGTGCGGGAAACGTTTCTGGTACAAGCGCAGAGCGAGGCGCCCGTTACAGTCCGCAGCTCCATACGCGAGGTGCATGTCGGCCAATTCAACGTTTGAATACTCGTCGATCCTACTGCCTCGGGAACCGGTTCGCAAATGCTGATTTCCAGTGGGATCGCTGTTCAAGCGACCTCACGTTCAATGTCCTCTACCGCATGACGAAAGCATTTCGGACTCTGCAATGCTATGTGATTCCGATTGGCCTTTGTGCCCCCTACACCTCCTGCAAGTTTATCGCACTGGTAGTGAATCACCCTGTATATATTTTTGGTAAATTTGATGAGGAATAACACTAAATTTTTGAAAGGCCGAGTGTATGGGCGAAAAACAACGTAATTTGGTGATGATTAAATCAATTCCGATGTGTGCGGCATTCGATTGCGTATGTGCAGGTAGAGTGGGTGGGGAGACTGAAGCCTGGGGTGAAAAGACAGAGGTATGGAGTCAAGAGAGGAGGCAACCCCAAGTCACAGTGGGGCATGCCCATGCCCCACCAGAAGGGAAAGTGGGAACGGCGAGAAGGGACGGAGACTGTAAGACCGGACCCCGCACAGGGGATATGAATATTAAAGATGAAGGAGGTAGTTTCGCCCTCTTTAAGTCGCCAAATGGCGTTTGGCAGCTGTGCAACGTTAAGTCTCTTTTCAGTAATATCGAGTGGATTTCAGTGTAGTCGCTCATGGGGTAACGCCCGTCCTTGTGTTTTTCACTTACTTGTCTCAAGGTTTTTCTCTGTAGTAACTCCATTGGACAGTATTTTATGGTCTTGTACAGTTTAACATGTAGTGGTCTTTCGTCAGACACGATTTTTTTTTTTAATGAAAATCCCAAACACGAAAGGTATCAAAACCTAAGTATTTAGTACCGTGCATGGGTTGAAGGAGAAGTATGGGGGGAGTGGGATGCCTGAAACTTTGCTCTAGAGACTAAACATGGGTTTCACCACTTCAAGCCTCCAATAAGCAAATTGGTGGTATTTCACCGGTTAATGAAAGTCATCTATAGTTTTCTCCTCTTTAAGAGATCCTGCGCATATTGAGAAAGTGCTCTGCATTCCTCTTCTGTGTCAAAGAATTGGGACTCCAGCCCTTTCGGAAGATAGTGTAGCATTAGCATTAGTATTAGCATTAGTAGAGGCATTTGATGCAAGAAAGCAAGCTTATGCAGCATCAGACAAAAAAAAAAAAAAAAAAACCCACTTCCACTTCACCCCTCTGTTCGTTCAAAATACCTGTCCAGCTGAGCCTTAAACTTATTTAGGCTATCAACCTCCACCACAAGGGATGGAAGTCTGTTCCACCAACCAACCACCCGCTGGCTAAAGGCAAATTTCCGCACGTCTATCCTACATCTGCCTTTCCTCAATTTGAATTTATGCCCTCTCAGGTGATTTTTCTGAGCTAGAGGAAGAATCCCATCAGCATTGAGCATGCTTAAACCATTCAAGGCTTTATACACCTCTATCAGATCACCTCGCTGGTGCCTAGTCTCCAGACACTGTAATTTGCAAAACTTAAGCCTTTCAACGTAAGAGCACCCCTTTGTTCCATTCACTAATCTTGTTGCCCTTCTCTCTACTCGTTCCAGCAGCTCTACATCCTTCTGGAAATGAGGCCTCCAGACCTGTATACAGTACTCTAGGTGTGGCCTGACCATCGCCTTATACAATGGAATAATCACCTCCTTATCCCTGCTGGAAAAATTCCTGTATATCATTGACAATACTCCATGAGCTACTCTTGCAGCCCGTCTGCACTGCTCAGAGAACTTCATATCTGCCTGCACAACCACCCCCAAGTCCCTTTCATTCTCTACCACTGTCAGTGTAGTACCACAGAGTTGATACGTTGCTCTGGGATTGCTGTTTCCCATGTGTAGTACTTTACATTTGTCAATGTTAAACTTCATTTGCCATCTCTCAGCCCATCTGCTCAACATTTCCAGATCCTGTTGCAGCAGCATAGTGTCAGTAGTGTCCTTGACAACCCTGCCAACCTTTGTATCATCTGCAAACTTGGACATTAAGCTTGATATACCATCATCAATATCATTTATAAATACAGAAAACAATAATGGACCCAACACTGAGCCCTGAGGGACTCCACTAATAACATCAGTCCACGATGAGCAGTGTCCATTGATTACCACTCTCTGTCTTCTCCCCCTCAACCACCCCTTTATCCATAGCAGCAATTTGCCACCAATGCCACACTGCTCCACAAATTGGAGTCTTCCATGTGCAACAGTATCAAAAGCCTTTCTAAGATCCAAGTATATAATATCAAAGTTATTCCCTGCATCCAGTTCTTTTGTGACTGCATCATAGTATCCAATCAAGTTGGTCAGGCAAGACTTCCCCTTAACAAAACCATGCTCTGTCTGACCTATAACTGAAGTCTTGTCTAAATGATCCTGCAGTGCTTCTTTAACCAGTGCCTCCATTAATTTTCCTGGAACAGAAGTTAAACTCACAGGTCTATAATTACTTGTGTCAGCCTTTGATCCTCCTTTGTGAATTGGGGTCACATTTACACATTTCCAGTCTATGGGTACCTCCCCTGAGTCCAAGGCAGCTCTCATAATTATGGCTAAGGGTTTGCTTACTTCCTTTGCTGCCTCCTTTAATATAACTGGATAGATCCCATCCACCCCGGGTGCCTTTCTTGTGTTTATCTTCAACAGTTTCTCCTCCACTTTACTCCCAGTTATTTCAAGATTCTGTAGCTTACTGCTAGAGTTGAATACACCTCTGGCATTCCCCTCGCTGAATAACTCCTCATGTGTGAATGTCGATGTAAAATATTCATTTAGTTTGTTAGCTACCCGAGCAGGATCATCAACACTTGACCCATCATTATCAAGTGGACCAATCTGGTTCATCCCCTTCCTTCTAGAGTTTACATAAGTAAAGAACTCTTTGCTGTTTTTCTTTGCATCCCTTGCCAAGGATTTCTCGTAATCTGCCTTCGCCTGCCTAACCTCCTTTGTAACTTGGTTGCATATCAACTTGTATCTATCATAGGCTTCTGTGGCATGTGTTAATTTGTAAGTATCCCATGCATTTTTCTTCTCTGCCATATGCCTCATTAGTTCATCTGACATCCATTTTGGCCTAAACCTTGAACAATATTTCGCAGAAAGAAGGCTGAAGATGGCCACCGGTAAAATTACAGAGCCGAACTTCTGGGATCACTGCTCTTGGCGCATTCCTCCCCCTTATCTCCGGTCTTCAGCACAGCTGCTAGCAAACCGTAACCGGCTAGTACTAACTGACAGATTCCTGCCAAAGCAAATGCTGCCCTCACTGCAAGCCATCGACGGGGACCTCCAAGAAGTGGTCAATAATAAAAAATACAGGAAGGGTATCCTCGTCGAACTGAAAATGTAAAACTGTGCTTTGTTAATAATCTGATTTATCTTTTTTTCTCATGTGTATCTCTTTTGTAAATATGTTTTGTTAACCCCTGGCACCACCATGCCGTGACGGGACTAATTGTATGTCTATCATTGCTGCAATTAAAGATTCTATTCTATTCTATTCTATTCTATTCTATATGTAAAGCCTAGTAGCTTCCAAGATAGGTTCTTTGAATGCTTCCCATTTTGAATTTGCTGTTGGTAACATGATCAGCTGGTCCCACTGTATAGAATTTAAATACTGTCTCAGTCCATCGTAGTCGCCTTTACGGAAGCAATAACCCTTCCCTTTACCCCTAATGGTAGTTACCTCTTTGAGTAAATCCCACTTCAGCACACTGTGATCACTGCCACCTAGTGGTTCATTTATCTGCAGATTCTTAATGCATGAAGAATCACTGCTGATAATCTAATCAAGAGTATTTCTCCCTCTAGTTGCCTCCCGAACATGCTGATGCAGAAAACAATCATCCAATAAATCCACAAAAGCCCTGCTAGTGTGTGAGTAACCAGCCCCCAAATTCCAGTCAATATCTGGGAAATTAAAATCTCCCATTATAAGACACTCTGATTTACTGGCCCACTCTATTTCCCTGTACAGTCCCTTATTATACTCATCAGAGTCATTAGGCCTATAGCACACTCCTACTCTCAATTTTGATCTCCCAATGTTTATGTCACACCAAACTGACTCCACACTGCACTGTCCAGCGATGTCGACTGGCTTCACTTCCTTGGTTTTTATGTGTTTCTTAACTAATAGCATAACCCCTCCCCCCTTCCTATCCTGTCTATCCTTTCTGTAGACGTTGTACTCCCCAAATTGCAGTTCTGCATCCCTTATATCTGTGTGACACCACGTCTCTGATATCCCAACAATATCTGCCTTCGATGTTTTGAGCAATACCTCAAATTCATCAAATTTATTTACTAAACTCCTAGCATTGGTGTACACGCAAGTATACCTGCACCTGTTTCTATTCTTAGCTACCCTAACACAACCCATGTGTTTACTTGTACCGCAATGGTTCCCAGCAGTCTCTGAAATACCATACATCTTGTTTTTCAGGCTTCTGCTCATTCTAATAGAAGCAGTGCAAGAATCTCTGTCACCTCTGCCAGTGGCTACTGTCAATCTATTGGTCTTTGTCTCCCCCCAAGCTAGCAGTTTTCCGACCCACCTAACACTGCCTCGATAGCATCAGCAAATATTCTTGCACCCTTTCTATTTAAGTGTATCCCATCCCTGTAGAAGCAATCTCTCCTGTTAACAAGTACAGTCCAGGCTGAAAAAAATTCTACCCCTTGAGCCTTGCACAATCCCTCCAGGGCCGAATTGATCGACAAGGCTCTCATCATATACTCCCTCCTATCGTGTCTGGGCAGAATTGCAGACACTTTCAAATTCAACCTAATTCTCGGCTTTTGTTCAACAGTGACCTGTACTTGCTAAGTAATTCCGCTGGCCTCCTACTCTTAATATCATTAGTGCCAACGTGTACAACTATATCACCTTTTGTGCCCTTAAATGTATCTTTATGAGCTTAAATGTATCTTAAATGTGTATCTTTGTGATCAGGATGCCTCTGAGATGTTCGTATTCTGGGCAGTCATAGCCAAGTGATTCCTGTTCTCGACCTCCCCACACGTGCAGGTGGGGTCCTCAATGAGGCCGAACCCTCGCAGCTTCTCCTTTTAAAGGGGGCATGACCAGTAAGGAGCGAAGTCAAGTGCTTCCCCGGAAAGTACCAAGCCGGTTGCTTCAGGTATATTTTGCTGAGGTTGGGGAGGAATTTTCTTGTGATTTCTCCTTTTGTTGTATCGGTCCATCTTTGTTGTCACTCCCGAAGTAGGTAGGCCTGTAATCGGACTTTTCCTGTTTTTGTACTACTCGCTGGGTCAATTATGAAATCCTGGAAGGTGGCAGGAACCTCCCCTGGCGTGCAGGAAGAGCAAGCCAGATTTTACAGTCTCCAAATCGAGGGGGAGCGCTCCAGGAAGCACCTGAAACGCCGGTGTGCTTACTGTTCTGCATGCTCGTGTGGTTGTTAATAAAATGGTCCTTTGTATCATATCCAGAGTTATCCTATTTACTGCAAGCGTCGTTTTGCTGTACCACACTGCAGCAGCAGAAGTTATCGCAGGGATGAAGGTTGCCTTATAAAACAACATTAGTGTTGTTTTTTAAAAATCCCCAGTCTTTTCTCGTAACCCTCGCCACCAGTGCCGAGTAACGTCTTATCTTCGTCCTTATATATTGTAGGTGAGGTTGAAAGGATAAGTTTATGTCTAGGATAACTCCTAGATATTTCATTTGGTTGGCAAGTTTAATGGTCACACCTATTTTAATTTGGGGTGGACACCGTGTTTGCAGTGTTCCTTTTAGTAGAATAGATGTGGTTTTCGTCGGTGAAATTTTTAACTGGTTTCTTGTAGCCCAGTTTTGTATTTTCTGTAGAGCTTGGTTTGCAATAGTTTCTAGTTGGGCTCTTGAGTCAGTCTCAATGGTAAGAATAAGGTCGTCCGCAAAGGCCTGGGGCCCAATCAGCCCCAGGTTCAGGAGCTCCTCGAGGACCATGTTCCAAAGGAGTGGCCCCAAGACAGACCCCCATCCGGTCAGCCCCTGTGTACAGATCTTGTGAATTTTTGGTAGTTGGCATTTATTTATACTTTCTGCAAGATAGGTAGTCTTCCATTACCTTGTATAGGTTGATACGGACTGCAGCCACCCTTAGTCTGCCTAGGACGCTCGGCAACCATGGTGAGCCGAACACCCCGACAAAATCAATTGAAATGACTAGTAGGTATTTTTTTCCTGCATTCCTGTGCCTTCTGAAGCAGGTTTCCAAGTGCATCCACTGTGGAGGAATCCGGCTTAAATCCGAACTGATTCCTAGCTGCCAGGTTTGTCCTCTCATAGTGGTTTTTGATTCGCTTGTGCAGCAGCCTCTCATATAGTTTGCTGACCATTGAGAGCAGTGCGATAGGTCTATATGACTATGGGCAGTTCGGTGTTTTGTTAAGATTTTTAAGTAACAACTTGGTGTTCGCTGTTTTCGATGCTGTGGGGAGTTTCCAGGCATCTGTTGTATAGAGTAAGTAGTAAGTGCGGTGCAAATTCTGCAGTTTTCTTCAAGATCTCTGGTTTAATCATGTCCAGTCCTAGGCATTTGCGATTTCTGATCTTGGTGGCAGCCTCACTGAGTTCCTCCAGGGTAAAGGGGGGGTTCGATTGCCGAGGTGTTATAGTTTGCGTTATCCTTGCAAATTTCATGTTATTCTTGAATGGTTAATATTGCTGGTTCCTTGAAGATTTTGTCTAGTAGGTTGCCCATTGATTGCTCCAGGTGGTCGTTAGGTTTCCCTCCGGTGTCCTGATAGTGATAATGACCTCGCCTCTGGGGAGCTTATTGGTTATCACCTTGTAGACTATGCCCCAGGGGTTGGTGTTTCCAGAAGTAGAGACTAGGCGCTCCCAGGAACGCTTCTTACTTTTTTTTATGGTGTCTGGGTAACGGTTCCTAGCTTCTCTGTAATGTTGTCTCAGGACTTCCACCTCATCTTCGGGCCAGGTTCTACGATCTCTCTGGAAGTCTTTTCTTGTTTTTTGCATTTGTGGTTGTAGTACTGCAATTTCTGGTGTCCACCAGGGTACTGCACCAGGTTTTGGGTTTTTTCTTTTTATCGCTCGATCACTGATGTTCAGTAATAATTTTGTAGTTTCCCTCTGAAGGTCATCCGGGTCGCTACGGGGGTTTATGTTTTCTAGATTGTGTCTAATTGCCGTGGTGAGCAACTTCCTATACAGTGTCCAGTCTGCATTTGCGACTGCATATCTCTTTTGTGGTTGGTTTGTTTGAGTTATTCATGTTAGTTTTCTTTCAACTGAAAAGGTTATTGCCAGGTGGTCTGAGGTGGTCTTCCTCTACCCTCCGATCAGTCACATGTCCGGACATACTCCTGGTTGCCAGGGAGACATCAATTGTGGCCCCCCAGAGGGTGCTCGAAAAGGTTCGCAGATGTTGTGGTCGATTTAGTGCAGTTAGATGGGATCCTGTAAGGTAGTCTTCTAAGAGTTGTTCATTTGGAGATCTACGCCTATCTGGGGTGACGCTGTGCCATGCCGGGGAGCGACAGTTCACGTAAGCTCCAATGATGACTCTTTGATTTGGTAGGGTATCCTGTAGGCATCGGATGTAGTTGATTGCAAAGTCTATATCTTGTCCCGGTCTGCAATAGAGTGCCACGACATATAGGGATCCTAATGCTGTGCCAAGTTGTGCACAAGCAGCCCATGGAGTACACAGCTGTGTGATTTTAGTTGCGCTGATGTTGGTGTTTCTTACCAGAACGGCAGACCCCGGGGTGTCGTCATCCGTGTGGATCACCTTATAATTGTGTGGGTACCCTGCGACCCGCTTTAGATGTGTATACGGTTCCTGGACTATAATGACATCCAAATTTTCGTCTTCGGCTTTGGTCCGTATCTGATCAGCCACTGCTCTGGCCCGTTGTGCGTTAATTTGGATTATTTTCAGCATATTTGTATTATAATTCTTAATTCTCGTTCCCATAGTTGATCCTGCTTTGGTTTAAGGTCTTGGTTCGTTGGTATGTAGGGCATTTCGGGTCTCTAATTGAGTGCTTGTGGTCTAATTTCATAGTCTTGCAGTTAACGCAGGTGGGTGCCTTATCTTTGTGGGGGCAGGCGTTAAAATCGTGGCCCTTTTCAGAACAGTGGCCACATGTTGGGGTGGTTTGCGCACACGTGTGTGTCGTGTGGCCAAACTTGCAGCAACGGAAGCATTAGCATTAGCATTAGCATTAGTAGAGGCATTTGATGCAAGAAAGCAAGCTTATGCAGCATCAGCCAAAAAAAAAAAATAAAATAAATAAATAAATAAATAAATAAAAAATAACCACTTCCACTTCACCCCTCTGTTCGTTCGAAATACCTGTCCAGCTGAGCCTTAAACTTATTTAGGCTATCGACTTCCATGACAAGGGATGGAAGTCTATTCCAGCAACAGACCACCCGCTGGCTAAAGGCAAATTTCCTCACGTCTATCCTACATCTGTCTTTTCTCAATTTGAATTTATGCCCTCTCAGGTTTCTGAGCAAGAGGAAGAATCCCATCAGCATTGAGCATGCTCAAACCATTCAAGGCTTTATACACCTCTATCAGATCACCTCGCTGGTGCCTAGTCTCCAGACACTGTAATTTGCAAAACTTAAGCCTTTCTTCGTAAGAGCACCCCTTTGTTCCATTCACTAATCTTGTTGCCCTTCTCTGTACTCGTTCCAGCATCTCTACATCCTTCTTGAAATGAGGCCTCCAGATCTGTATACAGTACTCTAGGTGTGGTCTCACCATTGCCTTAAACAAGGGAATAATCACCTCCTTATCACTGCTAGAAAAATTCCTATATATCATCGACAATACACCATGAGCTACTCTTGCAGCCCATCTGCACTGCACAGAAAACTTCATATCTGCCTGCACAACCACCCCCAGGTCCCTTTCATTCTCTACCACTGTCAGTGTAGTACCACAGAGTTGATACGTTTTTCTGGGGGTTGCTGTTTCTCATGTGTAGTACTTTACATTTGTCAATGTTAAACTTCATTTGCCACCTCTCAGCCCATCTGCTCAACCTTTCCAGATCCTGTTGCAGTAGCATAGTGTCAGTAGTGTCCTTGACAACACCGCCAACCTTCGTATTGCCTGCAAACTTGGACATTAAGCTTGATATACCATCATCAATATCATTTATAAATACAGAAAACAATAATGGACCCAATACTGAACTCTGAGGGACTCCACTAATAACATTAGTCCACAATGAGCAGTGTCCATTGATTACCACTCTCTGTCTTCTCCCCCTCAACCACCCCTTTATCCATAGCAGCAATTTGCCACCAATGCCACACTGCTCCACAAATTGGAGTCTTCCATGTGCAACAGTATCAAGAGCCTTTCTAAGATCCAAGTATATAATATCAAAGTTATTCCCTGCATCCAGTTCTTTTGTGACTGCATCATAGTATCCAATCAAGTTGGTCAGGCAAGACTTCCCCTTAACAAAACCATGCTGTGTCTGAGCTATAACTGAAGTCTTGTCTAAATGATCCTGCAGTGCTTCTTTAACCAGTGCCTCCATTAATTTTCCTGGAACAGAAGTTAAACTAACAGGTCTATAATTACTTGAATCTGCCTTTGTTCCTCCTTTGTGAATTGGGGTTACATTTGCACATCTCCAGTCTGTGGGTACCTCCCCTGAGTCCAAGGAAGCTCTCATAATTATGGCTAAGGGTTTGCTTACTTCCTTTGCTGCTTCCTTTAATATAACTGGATAGATCCCATCCATCCCAGGCGCCTTACTTGTGTTTATATTCAACAATTTCTCCTCCCCTTTACTCCCAGTTATTACAAGATTCTCTAGCTTACTGCCAGATTTCAATACACCTCTGGCATTCCCCTCGCTGAATAACTCCTCATGTGTGAATGTCGATGCAAAATATTCATTTAGTTTGTTAGCTACCTGAGCAGGATCATCAACAGTTGACCCATCGATATCAAGTGGACCAATCTGATTCATCCCCTTCCTTCTAGAGTGTACATAAGTAAAGAACTCTTTGCTGTTTTTCTTTGCATCCCTTGCCAAAGATTTCTCGTAATCTGCCTTCGCCTGCCTAACCTCCTTTGTAACTTGGTTACAGATCAACTTATATCTATCATAGGCTTCTGTGTCACGTGTTAATTTGTATGTATCCCATGCATTTTTCTTCTCTGCCATATGCCTCATCAGTTCATCTGACATCCATTTAGGCCTAAACCTTGAACAATATTTCTTAGTTGGTATGTAAAGCCTAGTAGCTTCCAAGATAAGTTCTTTGAATGCTTCCCATCTTGAATTTGCTGTTGGTAACATCATCAGTTGGTCCCACTGTATAGAATTTAAATACTGTTTCAGTCCATCCTAGTCGCCTTTAGGAAAGCAATAACCCTTCCCTTTACCCCTAATGGTAGTTATCTCTTTGAGTAAATCCCACTTCAGCACACTGTGATCACTGCCACCTAGTGGTTCATTTACCTGCAGATTCTTAATGCATGAAAAATCACTACTGATAATCAAATCAAGAGTTCACCCATCAGCATTTCGGTATGATTACTCGTTCGTGATAGCGGTAGCTTCCCCATTCAATGAAAACCCTTGTTTGGTCTTTCAGGACCTTTCAGGCCTCCGGGGTAAGCTCAACTACCCAATTTTTATTTATTCCGTTTCTCGCTTGTATGAAGTATTTGGGTATTACTGTTTCTTGTCGGTCCTTTCCCGGGATTTTGCTCTGTAAGTTCCTGTGGTACAGCTCAGACGCTAGTTGGTTAGGTGTGCCATCCTTTTTCACGTCATAGATTATTATAGCCGGACCATTCCTTTTTGGTGGCTCAGCTGTTAGGCCCAAGGCAGCAATCTTGGGGTTTTCAATTATCTCTTGCATCTCTCGCTTTGACTCGGCTTCTATCACGAGTCCTACGCTCCTCAGTTTGCGTATTCCTCTTATTCTTGTTTGCTGGAAGTAGTCCTTCATAGTGCTTATTAGTTTATTCTCGATTTCGTCACTTGTACCAATTTCCTCGGTGTTTTTCGGTCTTAATATTAGAAGTTTAGGCGTTGGGAGTAGCGTTTTTTCACCTGGTTGTTCGTTGGCTGGTATATTTATTACAGTTGGTGGGTTCCTCAGCGCATTTGCATAGGTAGGGGCCTCTGTTGCATTTGTGTGCACCTACATTCCACGTAGGCCTCTAATTTGGCCGCGTTTCTTTCTGCCTCGCTGTTGACCTTGTGGGGTAAGTGTAAAGTGTAAAGAGTATTCGTGTCAAACGGCACCAGTCTTTTTCCCCCATCTCCGCATTGTATACATTGTCATGTGAAACAGAACACTGTTGAGGCTGAAAGTACTAGAAAGCTTAAAAGTGCACTAAAGGTAGCAGAACAATTTTAGAACTATACAGAATTGCATATTAAGTCCACATTATGGATCAGCAAGAAATCATTCCGGGTCTATTAAAATGTAAAATTTGTGGAAATAATGAAGAAACGATTATCAAATGCATTAAATACCTCGGGTTGATATGTAATTCTTGTACCAAGATAAACCTTACTAAATTGCCCAAAGCTAAAAGACGGCTATTTATTTGCGATCAGTGTAAAGAAAATACGAAACAAATAACTTCCTGTAAGGCGCCAGATGAAGCTCTCATTCAAGAACCACAAAATAAACACACTGAAAATGCCGATACTCCTAAGAGTGACCACACGTTAGAAATAGCTTCAAAAATGAATGAAGAAACAAATGAATCGCTGGATGAAGATAATAATAATTTTACACAATTTCCTCTGAGCACTCAAGATTACTTAGATCTAGAGTCCTATCGGGCCCCTGACAATCAGGAAATCAATACACGTTCTCTGAATAAAAGTACGCAAACTGAAAGTACAAGCAATGCTGAAAGCAGTCATGCATTGCTAATGGCAAGTATGGATTTTCAGAACGCAAGAAAAGCCCCTGAACAACTCTCAGCAGCAATAGAAAGTATAGCCCTGAATCTGAAGAACGTTCAAGAAAATCTAGCGGTTTTGATTGACGAAAACCAAATATTTCGAGCGCAAAATACAGAAATCTCTCAAGAGCTATTCACCCTCAAGCAATTCATCATGAATCCCCATTTATCAGAACATACACTGAGACCTGAAAGGACAGCATATGGCAAGTACAAACAACGGGATAATGAATATCATGATTCAGACGCTATCGCAACAAAAGAGAGAGTAGAGAGAGTACCAGTATCCACGTGTAGCCAGAGAGCCAGAGCCAGAGAGAGTACCAGTATCCACGTGTAGCAAACAGTTCCCAGTGATGATCTCAGCAACAAGTGGACACATACCGCAAGCTGAAGAATGTTTTGTCACCTTCGAACAGGAAAAAATCGACAAGCATCCGCATAACAGTACAACCGTTTCCTCTCAGAGCTGCATTTCAACGCATAAAAACCCCTCATCTGAAATTCATACAGTAAAAAAAAAGACAACAGAGCATACATTGAAAAAGGATACTCAGAAGATAAGGGGTGTAACACTTGCTGGCACTAATTCAGTAGATACAGTCAATGAGGTTGTCGGCTGCTGCCTAAACCCGCCACAGCAAAAACAGTCGTTTTGGCGGTCTTATACCGACGTTACCGCTATCAGCCCAACTGGCGTCCGACCCAAAGGTAGAGACAACCCAAACGGCACCCATGAAGAGAACCAACCTCTTAATCCCAGCGCTCTATCGTATTTCCCTCCATCTCTAACAAACATTAATGAAAAGGGTATCATAAAAAATCATCCGAAACCCAATCAACGAAAGACTTGCCCAGCATATAATTACAATATAACGGCTGTACTGACTCGGGACCAAATCTTTGTGTCAAGATTAAATCCAAAAACCACTACTCAGGCAATCACAGAAATGTATTGGAAGGAATACTCCATCAGAATAGATGTTAGACAACTACGTACGCGGCACGCATCTTATGCCTCTTTCATTGTCTCTAAGCCAGCTGACCCCTGCCAACCGCTAATAAGCTTGGACCCATGGCCACCAAATACTCTAATTAAACCTTTTGAAGACAGAAAAGCTAGCGTGCTCCAGAGAGGACATAATAATACTCAGGTATAGCAATTACAGAGTGTCCCATCCACACCCGCATCTGTAACTATCAGATGCTACATTCATAACATAAGAGGCATAAGTTGCAAACTCCATACACTTCAATCTATTCTCCTTACTGCAGAGTACGATATTATTTGTTTAATGGAGACCTGGATGAACCACAATAGATGTATTGACACTCTTTGCCTCCCTTTGAACTATGCTGCTCAAGTTAATGGACGAGCCATTCGCCGCTGTGGTGGAGTTGCAATCATCTATAAAAATTCCTTTTCTCGACATAGGACTAACTCAAGTAGTTCCGAAAACTTTGAAGCCATCTCTGTAATAATTGACCTCGATGAAATTAGAATACAGGTTTGCACTGTCTACCTCCCTCCAGAACACACCCTAGAGGTTAGAACGGAATTAGCGACCTGGATTACTACCAATCTCCAACCCAACATCCCTACTATTCCAGTAGGGGACTTCAACATGCCCCTGCCAAGGTACTCAACGGCTCGGTCTTCTCTGGAAAAAATGTTACATATGCTCGACCTTCATCCGCTTCAAACTCCCCCAACTCGCGGAAATCAGCAGCTCGACCTCATTTTTCACAACACACTTCATGCAGAACTTATCAAACCAACCTTCTTCTTCAATTCAGATCATCAACCGCTAGATTGTGAATTCTATGCCCGTTCCGACCTCTCTAATACCTCGGTTGAAGGATCTGGCCCGCTGCATACGAGAAGAGTCATTTCAAACAAGTTCATTAAGCAAGAAATAATCCTCCATCGCCTCACAACGTATAAATGGAACTGCCTGTTAGAAAAGTCAGGGCCTGAAGCTGCTTCCATCCTGGCTGAAGAATTAATACAAATAGCTTGTGTTGGTGCGTCTAAGGAGATTCGGATCTCACATCGATCTAACTGGTGGTTTAACAACAATATGAAGGTTGTGTTTGTAAGAAAACAAAAGGCTTACAGAAAATGGCAGAAAACCAGAACCGCTGAAGACTACATCGCTTACAAAAAAGAACGAGCCTGTTTCTTGAAGCACAAACGTCAAGAGTACAACTTTGCAATTTCTAAAAAGCTTAAACAATCTAAAAGAATCAACAACAACAAGAATACCAACTTCACCATGGACGAAACCTTATTTAGGGAATGGGCGAACAGTACCTTCGGAATCTCTCCAGATCCTAATTTAAACTATAACTCTCTCGCACCACACAATATCAGTTGGCTGGTAAATTACATGAATAACATGACTCCTTCCGGATCCAATCTTGATATCAGACCTCTACTAACAGAAATCACCATAACCAAAGAAAATGTAATTCAAGCATTAAATAGTCTCCCAAATAAATCCACTTCTGGCCCCGATATGTTCCCCCTCTTCATCATGAAAGTAAGCAGTCCATTCATCATCGAGGTCTTGCTACACATATTTAGAGAAACCCTGCACACTGGAATTATCCCTGAAATATGGAAACATTATATTGTAAAACCCGTGCCTAAAGTCAAACATCCGAAAGACAAGAAGGATTTTCGTCCCATCTCTAAAAGCTGCAATTTACTAAAATTGTTCGAGAAGACTCTGCTGCCAATTCTTGTTATGCATTTTTTTCCATAAAAGACCACCATATTTACACACTGTAATTCCAAAGAGATCAACTGTGACTAATCTAATGGACACCCTATTTCGGATCCACACGACTCTGAACGCCAAAGAACAGATTGATGTAGTATTTTTAGACATTAAATCTGCTTTCGATAATGTCTCAATCAATTCCTTGATGACAATACTTGAAAGGCATTTCAGAATACAGGGAGGCTTATTAAAAGTCATCGTTTCCATTCTCAAACAAAGGCATTTGAGAGTAGAACATAGAACCTTCCAATCGAACCACGTCGTCTACAGAGGAGTCCCCCAAGGTGGCGTCCTTTCCGCACTATTTTTTGCTGCCGCTTTGGACCCCTTCCTCTCTACGCATCCTGACTGCAGCTCTTACGCAGATGATATAAAACTCTTCATCTCGTCAAAACACGGTGACAAATCTGAAGCAATCACCGCCCATGCCACTGCCCTAATAGAAGAACTTGACCATTATCTTGAGAATATTGGCCTATCCATAAATCGGACCAAGTCAGCACAAATGTCTTTCACCAACTTGAAGAAGAAGATGAACATAGACATCTACATAAATGGTATTAGAGTTCAAAAGGTTTCTCATCACACTGATCTAGGGCTCACCTGGGATGAAGGCCTGACCTTCCAACAGCACTTCGCCAACACTAAAGCAAAAACTCTGTCAGCAATGTGGGCGATAAGACAGGAACTTACTGGTGTAAACAACCAAAAACTTGCCACTCACTACATACAAACATGTCTTGTCCCGATTCCCATGTATGCCTCGACGATCTGGTCCTCTGCTTCCCTCACTAACATCAAAAAATTCATGGGTATCGAATACTGGATTTTAAGGTGGTTGAATCGTGTTAATGGCCACCCTTTCACCATCTCGAGATCAGTCATGTATGCTAACCTTGGTTGCACCCCTTGGAATCAGTTGCTCATCACAGGAAATCTGCGTAATCTCTGCCAACTCCTCACCGATCGCTTTGATGCTCCAAATGTCCATAATCTTGTTGCAGGCCCTAGGCTTTCCCGCGTTCTTTGCAATAGTTCATGGATTCCCCTAAGAAGCTTATTAGAGAATTTAACTATGCTTAGAAGATGTTTTCCGTCTAACATCCTCGAAACGTACAATACCCTGAAGATTGATCCCCACAAGTTCTGTGATGAGAAAGCGTACAGATCTGAGAAGATACAGGACATGTATCACCACATACAACTGTAGAAGTTTCCTGATTATCTCCTTCAGGATGGAATCTCCCATGAACTCTACTTTACTGATGAATTAATTTGTTTTAAATCATTATGTGTTTTGTATGTATATGTATTAGCTGTAAATGCATATATTAGGACGCGTATGTGTTTATATGTCTCTATCTTGCTTTTGTCACTGTACATATTTGTATCTGCTTTATTTGCTCACTTTAGATGTACGATTTCTATGTATGCTCTCTAACTTATAATGTATAAATGTATATAGGCACCCTCCTAGCTGAAGGCTGTTCAGGGGTGAAGCATTGTAATAAAATGAATAAATAAATAAATAAATAAATAGAGATTTAAAAGTGTATGGATTTTGTACATGTGTACTGTCGTGTACCGTTGTTCATCTGGTCATTTAGCCGCTGGACCCCTACTGAGGCCCAACGTTGCCTACACTTGGCCCCGTGGAGGCAGACCAGGTACAGCAGTATTACAATTTTTTACTCTGGCAGGCCCTGCCACCTAATTTCCTGAGATTTCTGTGGCTAGGGCCTATGTAAAAAAAAAAAAAAATGGGTAGACACTAGAGGTTTAGGTAAGGCCGAGATAGGTTTTAAATGAAGGTTAAGTTCATTTTTCACATTGAAGTTTAGCAGCTTGCAGTGGGACATTCACGGTCGGTAAAGGTAGAGTGGGGGAAGACTGAAGATTGGGGGGAACAGATAGAAGTATGGGAACGAAAGAGAAGGCGATCCCAGGAGTGTCAGTGGAGCAAACCCCACCAGGGAGAAAAAGGAGGGGCAGGGGAGGAGATGAGACAGAGGCCCATCTCTTCCCCTTCTCTGCCTAGGGATGAGGTTTTAAAAGTGAACTCGGAAAAGGTGCCCAGTCCAGAACGCCAGGGGACGTGCTGCAGCAGAGTTGCTGTGGTCATGTGGTCCAGTCATTCCGTCGCACATGGGAGAAAGAGTCCCATCCAGAGAGAGATCATTGTCTAGTAGGAGTCCGCATATATGGTGTCGGATCGTCTGTCATTTGCGATGGATGTTCAATCCTAGGAGAGAGAGTGAGGTCCCACCAAAACGGCCATAGTCTGGTTCAGTTTGGATGCTCATGTGCAGGGAGCCCTCGGCTAACGGCGTGCATTATTGATTGCAATTTGTGTTCTCCTTCTTGCAAATAAGTCTTGTGCAAATTTGGCGAGCGCACTATATTCATCGAAGCTGTCCAGGAGATGGTGTTCCCGGTCCAGAGGTAAGTAAGTTAGTCTGGTGATTAGGATTCCACGTACGTCGTCGTACAGTGGACAATGGTGCATCAAATGTTGCCAGCTCTCGCGTTCCCCACATGGACAATGTGGGTCCTCCACAAGCGGTTCACGGGTTCGAATTCCGCCTCGGGCTTCGATCACAGCAAAATGCCAAAACCTTGGGAGTTGCATTATGGCCACAGAAGCTGATGCGCCAACAACTAACAAAAAAAAAATATATATATATATATACAGACACTAGAGTGGAGCACTTAATTTTTGGATGTCCTTTGTATATAGACACTAGACTGGAGCTCCAACTGTTTACTCATATGTACGTTAATACTGAAATTCCTTATTTAATTAGTAACCAAGTTAAGTTTTCGTCTTTTATAAATTCTCAGATGAATTATTTAAACGTAGGAAACGTTTAGCTTCTGTTAATTAGTGTTCTTTTATTGGAAATAAGGTTTTGTTAATGTAAATATGTTGTCATTTTGATTGGTTAAATGAATAATGAAAATTGTTTGCTTGTCTCTGAAGTTACCGCATAATTTCAGTTACGCAGTCATTTGTTTTGATTTTGATGTAATTTTTTATTTTGGTCCTACTGTACCTCTGCAGAGTTTGGTTAGTTTTAGCCTCTGCGGGTTATGGCTAAATTTGATTAGTTATATGAAATATGTAAAATTGTAAAGTTTTGTTGTCCTGCACCACTTTGTGGCGACAGATTGCTGTTAAATCTGATTTATATTGTATCTTGTGTAATTCTTATTTGGCTTCCTGTTGGAGGCTGCTATGATTATTTGTTTACCACTAATTTGTGGTTATACATTAATTAGATTGCTATTTTTACTCGATATTTATCTGTTAAATACTGTATATTGTGTAATTTTATTTAAGCTTCCGGTTGCAAGCTGGCAAGGATTTAAGTTAATCTTTGCTATCCACTAGTGTTTTTTCTTTAGATCCTAGTTCTCCTCTTTTTCTGGGAGGCTCTCTTGTCTCCCTTAACTCTACCTTTCCTTTTCTTTTCTCTTTCTAGCATTTCTCCACTTCTCTGGCGTGCAGTATCTTGTCAGTTGTACCCAATACGTGTCAGATAGTAGTGTCCTGACTGCCTCCTCATGACTGGGATGGGAACCAGGGGCTTGGACGCCTGGTGCTTCCCACCCACTGGCTGCTAAATGCCAGGTTCCAGCTGAGCTGAAAGCTGAATCCAGGTTTGGTGCACGTTGTGCTCGAACCTTTGCCCTGGAACTTCAGGTTTTTTTGAATAGTGACTCATCTGATGACCCAATGTCGAGTCTACTCTGAGAACTGCTGTGAAATGTCTCAGACAGGACTCCGATAATGAAGGAGATCCGAATGAAAACTTCAAAGACATGAAGATTGTGCATCACACTCAATGATTAAAGGTTCAATGACTCTAACAAGGTGAATCGAGCGGCGATTGACGCGATCCTAGGTATGTGGGATCAACTGAAAGTCAAGGCGATCGAGGTGTTCGCTGAAAACCAGTCGCCGACGGCACAGCTGAAGAGTAAAATTACTATATTAGGGTTACCCGTAAATGATTACATTAACCCGTATTCGTGTCTGTAAATTGCATGTGTTCTCTGGTCGATTTGCCTGTTTTGCTGGACGAAAAAACCCCAGTTTCTGAGGGAAAAAACCTTGCTATCTACGCCTGAGACCGACTAACTCAGCCACGGAGTGAAAAAGCCCACTAAAGTTCCTCGCGTCATCAACGGGATTCGAACCCGGGCCTTTTCCACCCGGTGTGGGGAGGACGGTGACGATACCACTGTGCTACCCACGCAGACCAGCTGAAGAGTAAGTCCTCTCTCACGGTTGTGCCAAATTCGTATGCAGCCGTCGTGCGAAGACAGAAGGGTGCGGAATAAAAGAAGGTGGAAGTGCACGCCGTTTTCAGAAAATCGAACAGTGAGAGTCTGAAGTCCAGTGAATCCGTGAAACAAGCGTTCTACAGGCCGTTAAACCAGTCGTTCTGCAGGCCGTTAAACCAGTTCTCAAGAACGTTTAGTTCTGATCTGGTGAGCAGAGCACTGTTCCAGAAGAGTACACTGGTTAGTTCAGTGGAAAAGGTTGCAAATAAGAACACGAAGAACTGGATCATCGAGATTCCCGCAGAGTTGTGGAACATCCTGATTGAGAAAGGCAGTGTTCCTGCACTGGTCATCTTACAAAGTGCGTGATGTATATTTTACAATGAAGTGTTTCAAGTGTCTTGCCGTTGGACATCTAGCGAGGAACTGTAAGTTAAATGTTGTGTGTTCATTGCGCCAGAGAAGGTCGCATTCTCAAAGAGTGTCCAAAGCAGGCTGATAAGCCTACTTTTGTGAATGGTAAGAAACGAGGCAAAACCTTTGACCATTCTGTTCGAAGTAGAGATTGTCCGATCTACAAGAGTTATTTAGAACACATTAAAAGCAAATTTGTTTAAGGATAATACGCCCATAACAACTACTAACGAAGGGTTTTTATCATATTAATTCATAGTGCTCAGAGCACTACTTAAACTGTGAGTTTGTTATTCCCGCATGCTTGTGGATGTCAGTTTTGTGTTCCAACTGCTTATCTTTGCTTATTTAGAGTTGCACATATATATATATATATTTTTTTTTTTTTTTCACTTATAAATTGATGTGTTATATTTAAGTTTGACTTCTCAGTTAATATTGCTTTTTTATTAGATTTTTGATTGTGGTTCAGATCAAAGCAATCTGATGTCTATGTACTTAGTGTTGAAAATTGTTGTAAATTTTTTAACGGATAGTAGCTACCTGCCTCCACGGGACCAGGGATGGTACACTTTCCTGCTGCAGGGTTTTCCCATTTGCAGCATGGATGGCTAAATAGGTCCTTTGTAAATAGTTAAATTGCGTTTTTGAGCCTGTGCTCGCGGAATTCTTCAATGAGCGCAAATATGATGATGATGTCCGCAAAGCTGCCCAGGTACCATTTAGGCAGTCTGAGTGCACAGTGTTCTCTTTGCTTTGATCTTGTGTATACTAGTGATCTTAGTGTAATGCAATTAGTGATACTTATTGAACTGCTGTGAACTACTGCTAGTTGGTTGGCCTCACTTCCGCGCAGTCCGAGGTGGGCGGCCGGGAGATTCTTGGTGGGCTATGTAAACCTTGAACGTGGGACTTTGACGGGCTAAAGTTGTAGTGCGGGAAAAGAAATCACGAACACTGTGTACTTTAAGCTCATATCGTTGAAGCATATAATTTTGCGTTGCAATTTTATTGTTTTTTATTTTGCCTTGTCAAGAATTGTGAGAATGGCTGTACAACTTGAAGCATGGTCCATAGGTAGCAAATGTTGAAGAAATGGAGTTGGCTGATTTTTTTCTGTGTCGTGCTCAGCACAGGTTCTTATAGAACCTGAGCCAGGAGACCTGGAGGTATTGCTGGATAGTGTCAGTGCTAAAGACTCTGTAGGGCATGAGCCTTCTTCGAGAACTGCTAGTAAATGACTCAGAAAAGATTCTGATGAAGAGGAAGATCCTTTGGTAAATTTCAAGGATATGAATGTAGTGCACCAAAGACTTCATGATTATATTTTAACGACTTTAACAAGGTGAATAGAGCCGCTATGTATGCGATCATTGGAATGTGGAATGAACATGAATCCAAATCGATAGAAGTATATACTGAGATTGAGATGCAGTTGAGAGGTCAGTTCTTTGTGGTGACTGAAGCTGAATCATAAGAAGACGCTGTTTTGAATGAAAAGGAGAAACCTCCGACTGCTGCTGAAATCCATGTAGTCTTTATTAAATCGGACAGTGACGGTCTAAAATCCAGTGAAGCTGTTAAATATGGTCTTAAAACCTTTTAATCCGATTCTAAATGATGTCAATGTGCGTCGAATGAGGACTATTAAAGATAATGGCGTCGTGATAGAGGTGGCTAGCAAAGCAGATGTTCTGAAGATAACATCTTGCGAGACTACACATGCTAAGGTAATGAAGACTGAACTACCCAAGAAGCCGGGGAAGTGTCTTATCATTTATGATGTTGACGAAGATACTGAAAAGGAGGATTTCTATCTGAGTTGTATGACAGAAATCGTAGTTCTCATGGAATGAAAAAAGCACTTTTCCATAATACTGCCATTGTAAGGTCTGTGGCAAAGGTTTCTAACAAAGATAGAAATAACTGGATCATTGCGGTTCCGGTAGAGGTGGGAAATATTCTGAGAGAAAGAGGCAGAGTTTTTTTACACTGGTCCTTTTATAAGCTGCAAGATATCTATCTTGCGATAAAGTGTTTCAAGTTCCTAGCCTTTGGGCACATGGCCAAGAACTGTAAATTTAAAGTCGTGTGTAGTCACTGCTTGTGAGAGGTTCACTTTTTCAGACTGCCCCAGACAGGCTGAGAAGCCTGTTTGTGTTAACTGAAAGAAGCGTGGTAAAGAATCTGACCATTCTGTCAGAAGCTGAGAGTGTCCCATATAAAAGAATTATATTGACCTGGTCAAAGGTAAGGTTGCCTATGGATAGTTGCTTGGGTCTAGTATAGTGTTGAAGATGGATCAATGTTTCCTACTAGTGGTGTGTTTTAGCCTGTATGCGGTTTAACTGTTTTGTCAATTAGGAATAAATTTTACCAGCCGCTATGGTAGTGCTTTCGTTCTGTATTATACAGCTGTTAGTAGTATGACAGCCTAAAGTGAATAGTTTAGTGCGGGACTTAAAGGAATCACAGACATTGTGTATCTCAAAAGCCCATATATGCCATATACAAGTAGTCCTCGAACGTAGTACTACTACTTGCGTAGTAGTACTACGTTCGAGTACTACAAAAACTTTATCAATTTAGTCCTCGAACGTTTGCCGTCAGGCCTTCAGGTCTTGATGGATGGTGATTCGTCTAATGACCCGATCGGTCACGAGTCTTCGCAGAGAACTGCTGTGAAACGATGAATGAGATCAGATTGAAACTTTTAAAGATATGAAGGTTGTGCGTCAGAGACTCCATGATTATATGTTCAATGACTCTAATAAAATGAACCGAGCGGCGATGTACGCGATCCTTGGTAGATCAACTTGAAGATAAAGCGGGAGGGATCAACTTGAAGATAAAGCGGGAGGGATCAACTTGAAGATAAAGCGTTTTAGGTTTACGCTGTAAACCAGACGCTGATGACTCAGCTGAACATCATCATATTTACACTCATCGAAGCGTTTCCTGAGCAAAAGGTCAACAACGCAATTTAGCTATTTACATCGACCTATTTGGGCTTCCGTGCGACCAGGACTCGCCCTATCGAAGGGAAGTTTACCATCCCTAGCTCCGTGAAGGCAGGTCTCTACTACCCTTAAATTTACACCAGGTTTATAGCTCTAAGTTCATAGAATTCAGATTGTTTGATCAAACCACAATCTAAAAACTATATGAAATTAGAAGTCAAGAGAAATTTTTATACATCAATTTAGAAGTCCAAATATATCATGTACACAAAACTAAGTAAGCAACGACAAGCAGTTGCAACACAATGCTAACATCCGCAAGCATGCGAGAATAAAGTGAACCCATCGGTTCAAGTAGTGCCCTGAGCACTACGAATAATATTTACATTTTTTTAGATACGTCAAGAAAACTTTATATATACTTTCATCGTCAAAAAGCCTTTGCATTTCATGGGGAGAAGAAACCCCTAAACGGCTAAGAAGCCTTCGCCTTGGTATGTCATAGAGCTGACATTGAAAAATTACATGCTGGCTATCCTCAATCTGTCCGCAGCGACAGCGATCACTGTCCGCGAGGCCTAGTTGATGCAGCCGCAACCGAAGTCCGCGTCCAGTAACAACCATAGCCTGAAAGACTCCAAGCTTAGGCCACCTACGAAGTTGGAACAGATGTTCCAACTTCGAAACGTCAGGCAATAACTCGAACGTCACTCTGCCCTTTGAGGACGTCGCCCAAAGCTCTGGCCAGAGCCGATGGACCTCTAGCGACATACGCTTGCTCTCAACCTTCAAGTCGGGTCTGCCGTAAGTTCTTCCCGTATCGGGGCAACAACGGACACGCATCAGCTCCGTGGGTAAGTTATTCGTGGTTCGGTATCTCAGGAGTCGCGCAAGAACTACCAAGTCAATTGGCACTGCAACAGCTATAACGTGCATGGCTTCTGTGGAGACAGTGCGGCAGGCTCTGGTCACGCTAAGCAGCGCAAATCGCTGAGCTACCATCAAGTATCGCTTCACGACACACCTGTCAACTGCCTGACCCCAGGCTCCAAAGGCATAGGTAATAATGGTGACAAAGACGCACTTATTATTATTATTATTATTATTATTATTATTAAATCCGTTTATTAAAATAGCAAGTGTTTGCTTTCACCCCTTATACACAGCCGACCGGCTAGAAGGGTGTACAAAATGCAAGAATTGCAATTATATACAATATAAGAAGGGTGTACAAAAAGCAAAAATTACAATTATTTACAGTATTTACAATATAAGTAGAGTGTACAAAAATGCACGAATACAATTATTTACAATAATTTACACAACTGTGTATATTTACAATATTGTTTAGAAATTCACTCATTGTCAAGATTATAGTTGAAGTAAGCTGTGCGCTTCTGAGATGCTCTTCACTCTGTACTGCTTGCTTTCGGAGTATTTCACAGGGTCTATTGCCAATGAATTGAAAAGATTCACTGCGTTGTTTGGGAAGAAGTTCTTCAGACAGCACAGGTTGCACAGTATAGAATGCAACGGTAGGTAGGGACTGTCATTACTGCGTCCATCACGTGGAGTAGAGATAAGTCCTTGAAGACTGGGGGAGCCAATCACACCGGTAAGCATCTGAGAAAGAAGAGGAATATTCCTGGATGCAATGTGAACTCACCAGGGAGTGATATTTAAGTTGGTGTATAAAACAGCCCTGGAGATGGTGAAAGCATTGCCCGTGACCCTGCTCATCCATCGCATTACCCAGTACTCGACTGCGAGGAATCTATTTATGTACGACGTCGGGGCAGAAGACCAGATTGGTGATGCATACAATGCGATAGGTTGTAGGCACCGCTGAACGTATCCTCCGACTACATCTACGTTCAGTAACCCCGTCAGCTCTTGTCGAATTGCCCACATCGCAGAGAAAGTCTTCGTTTTCATGGTCGAGAAATGGTTCTGAAAAGTGAGGCCCTCGTCCCAAGTCAAGCCGAGGTCGGTGTGAGACTTCACTTTCCTTATCTGCACTCCGTTGTGATAGGCTGTGATGTCATTTTTTTATTCTCTTTTTTGTAAAGGTAAGTTGAGCTGACTTTGATGCATTTATTTCCAGACCTATTTGCAGTAGATATGCTACAAGGCTGTCCATTAGGACGGAGACTCGCTGATTAGTCAGGTGAGTTTGTTCAGCTTCTTTAGACGTTATGTATAATTTGAGGTCGTCTGCATACGATGAGAAATCAGTGTACCTTGCGAGGAAGGGTTCAAGGGCAGCGGCGAACAGTTCACAGGATAGGACACCTCCCTGTGGTACTCCTCTCGTTATACTGCATTCCTGTTGGAAGGATTTATAGCTGATGATGAGTTGTCTTGGTGTAAGGATGCGGTTGATGGTTTTCAGCAGGCTTCCAGAAATGCCAAAGTACTTTTCCAGAATGTTGATGAGAGCGGGAATTGAGAGCTTATCATAAGCAGATGAAATATCCAGGAAGATGACGTCTAGCTGAGATTTACTGTTGAGAGCAGTTTGAATTTAAAATAGGGTGTCCAGTAGGTTTGTATATGTAGATCTTTTGGGGATCACGGTATGCAGATGTTTCGGTCTATGAGAGAAGCATTGGTCGATCAGTGCTTATAAGATAGCTTTCTCAAACACTTTTAATAGAGAGCAGCCCACTGAGATCGGTCTCAAGTCCTTAGGTTCCTTTGGGTTTCTTCTTTTGGGCATGGGTTGTACCCTGTAGTGATTCCACATTGTCGGGATTGATCCCGAATTCAATATGCGATTAAAGATTACAAGAAGGGGCTCCACAATGAAGGCACTACACACTTTAACCATGAAGAGAGGGAAGCCGTCAGGACCAATTGTAGATTTATTAGGAAGTCTATTGATGGTATTTATAAGGTGTTGTTTTGTTAGCGTTATAGTTGAAAGGGGCTGTCTGGATGCATGATGAAATCACTTAGGTTTGGGGTTTTTGGGTCTAATGGCAACTCGTTGAAAGTCAAAGATACCCATTCCTGAAATACCTTCTCATCGATATGGAAATCTTTGTTGCATTTGGATGTAATACGTTTCGAGTGGTTTATTCTGTTGAGTGCCAGCTGCCGGATTGCATTTCGTTTATATTTGAGGAAGGTTGCCCGCTCTTTCTTGTACATCTGGTAGTCAGCTGAGTTATGGTACTTTTTCCATATTCTGAATGCTTTTTGTTTCCTCTTGAATGCTACTTGGACTTCGGCATTGAACCATGTATTGGATCTATCAGAGAGTTTTAATTGTTTGGAAGCTCCTTGGGAGGCAATTTCAAGCAGCTGGTTAGCCAGGTTAGATATAGCAGTGTCTATTTATTCCTGCTGTAGATCCTTCCAGTTTATTTCTGTGAGACGTGCAAGGATGATCTCTGGGTTTAAATATTTGATGGAGAATACTGCTTTGGTAATCTTCTTGTTCCTGAGAGCTTCATCAGTGTTTGAGTTTACAGTGACGTTGAACTCAAACGTGATGGGAGTGTGATCGGAGGGGAAGCTGTGGTGTTCAGCGGACAGACCTAGGTGTGGAAGATTGTGGAATAATAGATCCAGCATCTGGTTTCCCCTGGTAGGAGGTGTGGTTTGTTGAAATAAGCCAAATATGCCAATGGCTGATATGAGATCCTCAGTGGCCTCATCATGTCGAGGCGTAGGCATGTTGAAATCGCCTATAATGAAGGTGGGGATATTGGGGACTAGGTTGGCTGCTATCCATGCTATCAGTTCATTTCGTGAATCTTCTGTGTGGTCAGGGGGTAGATATACAAGACAAATTTATAGTTGTATGGCATCCTTTCTTAATGTGGCACATAGAGCTTCGAATTTATCTGATTTGGTAACCTGAAATCTGGACTGCTTGAAACTGGATGAGTACAGTAACGCAACACCTCCACCGCGTCTGCTATCCCTGGAATTATGGAGGCTGAGGTAATCAAGAGGTTGACCTATGACATCCCGTTGCCTTACGTGAGATAACCAGGTTTCAGTCAAACAGATGAACTGATATTCAGCTAGTAACATAATGGTTTGTAGGGGATGTAGTTTATTGCTGATACTGCGTACATTTTGGTAGAAGCATTTAAGGGGAGTTATTGAGACAGGTTGGCATGAGGCTGACATTGGTTGCTATCCCTGTATTATTGTCGATCTGTGCGGTAGGATGCGGAAGATGTCCGTTCTTTGTACATTTTTACTAGAGTTCCTGGCGGCCTGGTGCTGGTATCTAGCACTTTTAGTTCATCCTGTTTTTCACAAGTAATTGTGAATGAAGAGTAGGAGGGATATCTTGTTTTCATAGGTCTCACAGCCACCTTGATCCCTATTTGTTCCTCAAAGAATTTAGATATATTTGCATCGGTTGTAGACGGTCCAATTCTCTAGATGAAGATTTTCGATTTTGTTTGGATGGATGTTATATTGTACATTTTCTCCAATACGTTGGATTTGGTTGACAGGTTTGGCTTTGTTGGGGTATGCTGGTGATGTTTCTTGAGCGGGACCGGTCCCCTGGGCTACCAATCTATTTACAGAACTATCTTGGTGAGAAGTTGGATCATTGACCGTTAATGACACTTCCGAAGGGAAATTAGGTCGCGATCGTTTGACGGATGACTGCTGGGAGACAATATGTGCATAAGTGGGTTTTTTATTGGTGTCACCACTCATGCTTGAGTGTAGGCATGGAGCATTTTGAGAAGCTTCATTGTGAGAAACGGTTGCTTCAGATATATAATCGATATCACACCTAGGTTCACAAGGGTGCTCTAATACAGGTAATTGACTTAATTCGATGGGGGTAGGCAGGTCGCTGTGTTTCCTATTAGTTAAAGATTGTTTTTCTTTAGTAATGCTGGTTTGAGGTTCAGTGGGTTTCTTCATACTTTGATGACTATCACGATAAGCTGGTACCATGTATTCATTTGATGTAGCTCCTTTGACATTTCGATGGTTTTGTTCTATGACTGAAGGCTGGTTCACAACGGTGAACTTATTTCTAATTACTTCTGCCTTTAGTAGTTGTACTTCTTCAAGTAGGCTTGTGTTTTGTGCTTTAATTTGCTTAATCTCATTAATGAGAGTATTTAGCTGACTGTTTATGAGAAGCACGTAATCATTACTTATCCGGGGGTAGTTTTCCACGTGTATCGAAGTTGTTGCCGTTTGGCAATATTTAGTGGCCGAGGTAGCTACGTCAGGCATAACTTCTTCAGGGTGGCATTCAATTGCCCTGTAGTGCAACAGAGAAGTAGAGACAGCATCGTCATCTGTGGGGTATTGATTGTCGCCCTCGGCGATTTGTACCTGTTCATCGGTAGTTTCAGGTGTGGTGCTTCTGCTAAGGTATGGTAGGATAGTGTTTTTTTCCTGTGTAGATGATATAGTTTCAGTCGATGTGCAGGGTATCACATCACGTTGAGAAAGTGCCCTTAATCCCTCGTTGTCAGGTATTTCCTTGCATGAAACACAAGAAAAATTGCGTCTCCGTTGCTTATTCATCTTTTTTAGGTCGATTTTGAGGCATGACCCACGAAAGGTAGAGCAGCACGTAATACAGATTATGCATAGCTCAGTGTTTAATTTGCATAATTTGCATTCGGCTATGGTAAAGACTTCATTCAATTCAGTCATGTTTGAATGTTTGTAGGAGAAAAAACAAATGCTCGTGTTTGAAGGTTATAACAGGCTAAAACGACGGTATTCTGTTCGGCGAGCTTGACACCGATCTTAGGAAGCAGTTAATCCGTTTGCGTGGGACGTGAATCTCCGGGCGTTAGTGATTGACGTGTATCACTAGGGCAACTGACCTTGATCTGTAGCTGGCAGCGATAATACAGCTTGTTAGTGTCCGCTTATGAGATTCTGCAATATGAGAAAGAAAAAAACTGCAAATAATAAATACCTGGGAGCCTTGATCGCCTTAAAGTTGATGTTGTAAGAACATAATTCTTACACTTATCCTAGCGAATGTTATGTTATAAATATTATAACATAACAAGAAAAAATATGTATATATTAAATAATATTATTTACATAGGATGATTTTCAGCTTAGATTGTGATCGCTCTGTACCATACAGTCAAGTAGGAGAGGATTAACGTAACAACGGGGGGGGGGGTAGCAGGACGGTACACATTACAAAGGGAGCACCGTAAGGCCAGTTCATGGTCGCATAAACAGAAAGTGAGCAGCTCTTTGGAAGAAAGGAACAAGGGAACCGACTCCCCCTTGTGGAGAGGAAGATTTTAAGAACTAAGAGGGTGAAGGAAACCCTGGATGCGATATACACTATGTGGTTATGGCTAGCCGCTAGATGAAACAGACCGACTCCTTGAGCACTTATTAATTTCAAGGAGCGATAGAGAAAAAACAGAGTGGACTAATAGCGGTAAGTGAATCGGGAATGATCACAAGGAAATATCTAGAAATTTCTAGACGCCCAGTAGTTCATCGAAGTTTCTGGAAATTTCGTGAACAGGAAGTTACCCCAGGAGAGGGAAGGGCCAAGAAAAACGGAAGAAGTGGGAGAGAGCGAATGAGAATAATGAGATGATGAAGAACGAACGACGATTGGATCAAAATAGAATGAGCGGCTGAAACAAAAAGCAGATACAAGACAGGGAAGGGGAGGTTTTTTCGTGGGAGAGTTGTGAGTTTTTGGCAATTTGGAAGTTTTTGAGAGTTCCCGTGGAGATGCCTGAGTGATGTGCGGCTGGAAAGAAATCCCGAGAAGTGCCGGGAGAATCGCCAGAAAGTAGCGGACAGAGAAATGAGTTGTGGGAGTTGCTGTTTAAGAGTTGTTGAAATAGGAAGGAGATAACCGATGAAAGATGGAAACACATATGCTGGAGCTGAGTAAAAAGGATCGAAAAGCCTCGGTATAGAAAGATAAGGAAGAGCTACATAGCCAGGCTTCTTGATAAAGCAGTAAGAAGAGTCCTGATAATTCTATTATGCTTCCCAGTTTCGTCGAACTGATCAGACGCCCAAAAAGCAGGCCGGAGCAACTTATTTAATAGCCGTATGGAGAGAAGAGCGAGTTCCTGAACGTAGGAGAATCCCTGTAGATGAGCAGCAGTTCCTTTGCCGATGAATAATTCAAGTTGGAGCCTGATGATGCCCTATGCTGTTGATGATGGTCGCCCCTGAACTGAGAAAAGGTTGTGTAAAGGGTGATTCCCTAAGTTATTATGTAAGTACGAGATAATAATTTTTAGCTAGATTTGAGGGGAAGGACTTTAGAAAAATGTCTATTTAGTTGATAGTAGATTTGGTATTGTCTAGCATAAAAGGAAGGAAAGGGTTCATAAGATATAGATGTATGTACTTCATCTCGAGGATAAGTTAAAGCAAGGAAGACTTAGATACATGTACTCGAGACTGGTATGTTCTAAGTTAAGATGTAAAGGTGGTCTATGTACATGAAACGTTACAAGATATTAAGATTGAATTATTTTGGAAGGGATAAATTAAAGAAAGATTATAGCGGGGATTTATAAATCTAGGACAATATCCATAGAGGTGTTAAGCTCACTGCTGTAATTCCAGTTGGGAAGTTTAACTGTTAGAAAGTAAAGTAATGTAATGAGATGTAACCTAAACCAGAAGGAGAAAAGGCAGAAAGACACGAAGAGACATAATATATCAGTTGGATTAATTTTACATCTTAACACACATATAATGCCAGTAATTAACATTATACCAATTGATGTTGTATGATACAATTCTTTAATGTATATACTGTGAAATGAACAAATTTGTATATGTTTATCATGTGTAGTATTGAGTCATTCTGAATACTCAGCCAGTCCAGAGGAGACATACACGAACTATTATTCCCCCAGAATCTGTGATCTTCTGTGCAGTATACAAGTCAGGTGTTAACGTGGAGGGGGGTAAATTAAGGGGGAAATTTAATTGAGAAATACAAAGTTAAAAGAGGTGGGTCTGGAAGGTTAACGTGATTTATTATTAAAGAAATAAATAATAATAAAAAAAAAAAAAAGGTATTAACATCAACTAACCCCCCCCACAATGTCTTCCTTTTCAGAGTCACTTGACGAGCATAACAACACTAAAATCACCGTATACACTTAGGCATAACTACATTAATATTCATGATTATTGAGAGCAACGTACATACATGACCATACCGTCCGACGCCACCTGCGATGCCTTATGTAGGATGTCTAACTTCATACCTTTGAAACCCCAGTCAGTTCGGGGAATTCTCTTCAGTTTCCCATACAGCTTTTTTATCTTATCCCTCATGATCTTCGCATGAGGAATAAAACTCAGTCTCTGATCAAGATTGACTCCCAGATACTTAATCACTGGAGTAAAGCCTAAGGAGAGCCCACCAAGGCCTACCATGGGATGTCTGTTTGGACTAAGAAGCCCTTTAAGCATCATGCACTGCAACTTCGTCGGCGATATCATCAGCTTGTGAACCGACGCCCAAGTCTGTATCCTGCTCAATACCCAACTGGCTTTTTGTTCCAGTTCTAATCGGGCGTTACGGCACACCAGTCTATGACTTTACAATGGAGGAGATTAAGAAAGAAACCTCGTTCAGATTCACAACTAAGTCAAGGTCCTTCTCATTGGTACACTGGTAATCAGTTTCTCCCCAAAAATTTAGAGGTGAATTTCATCAATAGACAGAATATTTCCTGCTTGTAGCTCACATAGGCATAAGACATTTACAATAGTTACTAAGTGCCTTTTGTGCTTGGGATATGTGCACACAACACAATACTGTACCCATAACCCCCCATCCTCTGGACATTGCGCCTGTAGTGGTCATGTGCATGCAGAATGCCTTCATAAGGATGAGCCTGCCTGCTGCATAAATTGCAAGAGGCGTAAAGGAGACTTTCGGCACTCCATCCGCGATCCTAACTGTCATGAATATAAAAGAGCTCTAGAGATTCCACGATTAAGGACCGCTGACGAATGAGGCAATTCGTGACTACAAATGCCCAGAAATTTTGCGTCTCATAGATCTTTATGACAACGGACCAACTATGGATACATTGTCTTTTACCAGTTCTTCAACTGCAGATGAATCAGTCTCTGAACTTAGCCTGCTTCGACTGAATGCTCAGCGGTCACGATTGGTGGCCAATGAAGTCCGAAAGGTAACCGACGAAATTAAATACGATATTATAGCCTTACAAGAACCATACCATTTCCGCGGTAAAATAAACGGATATCTTATCTCTTTTAGGGTTATTCAGCAGGAACATGCTGAACCACGTACGGCCTTCGTCATAGTTAATTCTAAATTGGACGTAGTCAAGGTAATCAGTCTTACTAATCAACGTGCTCTCTGCATAAGTGTGTCTACTCCTCATGGCTCTCACTTTCTAGTTTCACTATACTGCCCACCAATTTCCGACATTACACTTCATCTTGCCTACCTCGATCAAGTTATTTCTCTGGTAGGTACTGCCAAACTTATTATAATGTCAGAAGTTAACGGCAAATCCAGTCTATGGCACTCCAACCATACTGATAACAAGGGTTCACTCATAGAAGACTTTCTCCTTTCACATGAGCTGACGGTTCTAAATGAACCCGGCTCACCTTATACCTTCAGCTCTCTAAATGGCGAATCTAATATAGACATCACTGCTACTTCTTACACCGTTTCTTCAAACATTAATGACTGGACAATAAATACTAACATTTGCTCAAGCGACCATCGTGCGATCACCTTTTCCGTGACTTGCTCTGCACAATCATATAATCCTCCACTACAGGACCTTAGCAGATTTTCTTTGCGACGCATCATGTGGAACCGGTTCAGTGACTCAATCAACACTGATTTCCCAATTGAAACCGTAAATTTGATCCATCACTTTACAGCTTCTGAATTAGCTTCCTATGTTAATGATGCTCTCAGCCACGCCTGCTATAAAGCAGCCAAAAAGAAAATTCAGTCTTCCCATCCCACTCCATGGTGGAACCGAGAACTTACTCTGCTTCGTCAGCAACTGCATCGGGCTAGGCGTACTTACCAACGACATCGCAGGAACTGGCCACCTCCCGACGTCGAAAGTCTTAAAACAGAATATCAGGTTCTCAAAAGAAAATACGTCAAAACCATCACTACCTGTAAAATAAAATCATGGCAGAACTTAGTTACTTCTACTAGCAATCAGGACCAATGGGACCTTGTTTATCGCCTTAAGAGGAACAAATCCAGTTCCCCTACTGTTAATTGGTCGATACCCGCAAACGGCACCGAAACTCTCACATGGAAGGACACCATCAGCACTATCTTGGACAATCTGCTTCCTTCTGATCGCCCAGAGGATGACTTGACTACTCCTCAACAAATAAGACAGCTCAATAACTCCTACACTACTACTTTTGAACCTCAGCCATTTCCGCAGCTGGAGGTGGACACAGCTGTCCTAAAAATTAACAACTCTGGTTGACCGGGCCTCGACCTTCACGAGGGCATCTTTATCAAACAGTTCCACAAGCTACGTCCAACGGTTCTTCCGACTCTATTCAACAAATGTCTGAATGAAAGCACATTCCCTGTTATCTGGAAGACAGCTCTTCTTAAACTAATTCCTAAACTTTCAAACACCCAAAGTGGCAAGTCCTTCCGTCCTATTGCTCTGTTATCTCATTTGGCCAAAACACTTGAAAGGCTGATTGCAATAAAACTCACTTCACTGTTCGTGCACACCTCTCTTGTATCAGACGATCAATATGGTTTCCGATCTGGACGAGGAACTGAAGAAGCAGTCGTTGAATTCCTTTCTCGAGTTAACTCTGCAAATTCTAAATACGTTCTTGCTATTTTTGTTGATTTTTCTGCGGCGTTTTATCTGTTATGGTGGTCTAGTTTGTTTGCTCGCTTACGTGGTGCCGATTGTCCCCTTCCTCTCTATAACCTTTCAAGAAGTTATTTTGAAAACCGTACAGTTTCTGTTATTTCTGGATCTAACTCCATCTCCCGCTCTGTCTCTAGGGGCTGCCCCCAAGACAACTGAAAAACCTTCCGCTTGCATTCACGAATCATCTTGGTATAGTTTCTCCTTGCCGCAGCAAATCGCTCCCGGTAGTCGTCCAGGTTCTGGTAGACTGACCGTCTGGCTCGCTGAAACTTCCTGCGAGTCTTGTTGAAAAGGCGCCTAAGTCTTCTTAACTTCCCGCACCATCAGGGAACACTTCTTTATTAACAAAAAAAAAAAAAAAAAAAACACAACAAGCGGCCCCTAGCCAGAAACTGGCAAATCCGCTAAGTACATACATAGATATATATACAATGATATATATATGATACATATAATGATACAATATATAATGATACATACAATGATATATACATATAATCGTGTTAATTACAATATCATAAGTGTAATGAACATGCAACATGTTCACACAGCAAATCACATCACGCAACTAATCAGAAGTATTAATTGTGGCACAGGAACCACAAGACAGCAGTTTATTGTGTGTGCTAGGAAGAACGAAAACCGCACCCACTGGAGGTAGTGCTATACCAATGGGTGCTAACTACTCCTGCATCCACAAAAAAAAAATTACATGGCAGGCGTTATCAGTTTTAAGAAATATCGATAGACATTGAAGGTGTTCGGTTGGTTCCTTGTTGTTGATATGTTGATAAACTTGAGAAGAGTTGCTTTTCTTTTGGTGAAAACAGCAGTGCAGGATTGTTGTAGAGCTGAGAACGATTGAGAATTTTCAGTCAGTGCCAATTCATTTCCTTCAGAGAAGCTACGGCAGCAGCTGGTAGTGTAGATCTGTCATCGTGGTACAGATTGCAGCGATACAGAATTTGCGTCCAGGTTTCCTCAGCACCACACAAGAAGAGATTGGTGTGAGACAAGCCAAACTGAAATAGTTTGGAGTTGATGGAGCCGTGCCCAGTTAATATATGCGATGTTGTTAGGCTGGGAGAAAACCATTGGCGGACGTTCTTGTTGAGAGGGACGGTAACTGCAGGAACAAAAGAGCGGGTGACTTGACCAGTAGTACTGGAATCCCATCGTGATTGCCACACACTGATAAGTTCATTCCAGATTCTCGGTTTCTCGTCTTTGATATTAGCAGTTAAGTTGCAGGAGATTCCGAGAATCTCGCTTCGAACTCCTTGCTTTATACGATAGCATAGTCCTTTGAAAATGATATGCAGGTCTAGTGGTAACACTCCAGCAAAGACCTGCAGTGCAGCAGAGGACACTGTCCTGCAGGCCCTGAGCATGGCAAGCAGCATAATCCGTTGAATGGAGATGAGTGTGGAACGGAGTTTGACATTAACGGATCAATGAAACCAGACTCCCGAAGCATATGTTGTTATTGGTACGAATACTGCTGTATAATATACTAAGAGAGTCTTCATATTTAGTCCCCAGTCTAATTTGGAAATTCGGATAACTGCTACAGTGAACTTCTTAATCTTCGAGGCTAGGTGATTAATATGAGAGGAGAAGGTTAAACTGTTATCTAAAATTATGCCAAAATGTTTTAATTCAGGAACAAAATGGATTTGCTTTCCGTCTCTCTTTATATTTGGAGGTCTTCTGGAATCTAACTTGCCATTAAAAACCATCAGTTTTGTTTTTGTCGCAGATAATCGCAGTTTATGTATACTTCACCACTTGATGAGCTCAGAGTGAATTATACTGGCTGATTGTTCTAGTTGAAGACGCGTTCGACCTGGAATTAGAAGAACCAAATCATCAGCGTAGGCGAAGGCAGAGATATTGTCAGGTTTTTGCGTGAGCCAGCTGTCCAAAACTATGTTCCAGAAGAGGGGTCCTAGAACTGATCCCTGGGGGCATCCTCTTGAGATGGTCCTTGAGAGAGACTGCTGTTTCAAGATTACTTGGATGAGTCTATTTTGGAAGTAGCTTCTAATAACTTTGAACATTTGCTGAGAGCACTTCGCTTTGGTAAGACGATTGAGAGCGCTCTCCCACCAGAGGGAATCGAAAGCTCCCTCGAAGTCAACGAATATGGCCATTTCATATTTAACCCTCGAAGCTGATATGTGGTTAACTAAAGAGACTAAGGCGTCTTCACAGGACTTTCCCTTCTTGAAGTCAAATTGGGATGGAGACATTAAGTTCTGACCTTCAATTAAATCTGCTACACTGGGTGCTAACAATCTTTCAAATAGTTTGCCAAGGTTTACCAAAAGAGAGATGGGTTTGGATGCTTTGGGATTAGATTTATTTTTGTCCGGCTTGTGAATAATTTTGATCAAAGCTACCTTCCAGAGATTAGGAAATATCCCCTCAGTAAGACATTTGTTATACATAGTTAGAAGTATTTCTGGAAAGATTTCGGCAAATTTGATAATTACAGCATTTTCCACAAGATCCAAACCTGGACATTTATGGATATTTAATTTGCTTAGGGCCAGTTTTATCTCGGGAAGAGTGAAGAGATCCGTTTCATATGAGGAGTGAGTGGTAGATTGAGTTGCTATTCCTGATAGATATTTGTTCTGGAGTTTCTGTGGTGAGATCGTCCAGGTGAAGCAAGCGATTCAAAATTACGTTAACTGAGTCATTCCAGTTAGTGGTTTCTATGTCGTTGTTCACTACAGTGTTGTACACTTCATGAGAGTGATACTTGTTTTTGCTAATTTTATATAATTGACCCCAGGGATCAGAATTTCCTGTGGAGTGAACTAAGTGTTGCCAGGAGGCAAGTTTTTGTTTTGCAATTGTATTTACGTATTCGTTCCGCTGGTCTTTATAGATATTTTTTAGTCTGGTGACTTCGGGTTCAGGCCAGGACCTTCTCCGTTGAAAGTCTCTGCGTGCTTTGTGTACTTTTTTGAGCAGAGTGGAAAGTTCAGCTGTCCACCATGGAACTGTAGTATGCTTGCTAATTTTCTTCTTAGCGGAGCGTTCTGTAGCAAGCAGACTACAGTTCCACGCCAAAATCCGGCGAGTGTCAAGGTTAAAATCCTGGTGAATTGAAGACATAAATAAAGGCCATTTGATGGTTTTGATAGAAAATCTTCTAAGATCTTTTGGAGGAGGAGAAGGAGGGGGACCTGTAGTGTTTGGATATTAGCAGTTGGAAGGAGATATACCTTAAAAGTGATTGTTCGGTGGTCACTGTTTGTGTAGTCAGTATGTATGGTCCAATCAGAGATCCTCGAGGACATGGGGAACGTTGAAATGGTTAAATCAATGTTTGATTCTCTGTGGACGTTTGAGGTGTGCGGTTGATTTGGTAATTTGTGCAGATTTAAATTGTAGATGAATAAAAATTCCTCGAAAATTCTACCTCTGTTGTCCAAAACACTGCTGAAACATAAGAAAGATTTTGAGTTTGAATCAATTGTAATTAAATATGTGGGATTTAAAATAGCAAACGCCTGTTCTAGATATCTTTGTGATAAAAATACACCCACATAAATCTATCTGATGCCCCGACCAAATACTTTTTCTCATTAGAAAACAGACATCAGAAATCAACCACCATCACTGCCATTCAGCTGCAAAATGGAAACATCACTGAAGACCCAGAGGAAATCTTCTCTGAAGTAACAAGATTTTATAGAGAAATTTACAGTTCTCAAGAAACCTCTACAAAGGCAACGGAGGAAATCCTTTCAGGACTTAAAAAAATCTCCCATACGGCCCAATGCAGTGTGAAGAAACAAATCACCCTACAAGCACTAACAGCAGCATGCAAAGCCCTTTCCAAAAATAAATCACCAGGTCTGGACGGACTGACTTCTGAATTCTTCCAAACGTTTTGGGATCAACTCGGAGTGCTACTCTTTGAAATGCTTGAAGAAGCTCAGTTCCATGGACTACCAGCTTCGGTCACCACCTCTGTCGCTCGACTGATTCCCAAGAAAGGAGATCGCACCAATTTACAAAACTGGCGCCCGATTTCCTTAATGAATACGGACTGTAAAATCGTTTCCAAAGCCATCGCCAATAGATTAAAAGCCACTCTCCCTGATATCATCGATCACCAACAAACATGCTCTGTACCTGGAAGATCGATTCACGACAATCTACATCTGATCCGAGACCTCCTCTCCACTGCAAACAGCCAAAGAGAATTCTTAGCACTAATTAGCCTTGACCAGAAAAAGGCATTCGACAGAGTAGAACACTGCTACCTATTTCAAACCTTGAAAGCCTTTGGATATGGACCCTACATCATCGGAACAATCCATCTGCTATACAAGGAAGCCAAATTCTGCCTGAAACTCAACAACCAGCTCACCTGCCACTTTCCGTATTCCAGAGGAATAAAACAAGGCTGCCCACTCTCTGGACAACTCTATGCAATTGCCATAGAACCATTCCTTAATAAAATTGCCACCAGTATACAATCCCGACGAACGCTGCTACCAGAACCCCACCTAAATATAACCTACTCAGCATACGCAGATGACGTCACAATTGCAATACGACACGAGAGTGAATTTGAAGTCATTCAAAAGGCTCATGATCTTTATGCTCAAGCATCAGACGCAAAACTCAACCACTATAAGACCAGCGGCCTGTGGGCTGGCAACTGGAAAACTAGAACCGAAACCCCCATCCAAGGCACATGGTCCAGCGAGGGACAGAAATACCTAGGTGTGTACCTCGGCAATACAATCCTTTTCTCCCAGAAGAACTGGCCCGAATTGCTGAGTCGTTTCAACAAAGTACTCGGGAGATGGAGAAGCGTGTGCGCCACATCTTCGCTGAGAGGGACAGTGCTTGTGGTCAATCATATGGCGGCAAGCGTTCTCTGGCACACCTTCAAAATTCTCACTCCACCTGCTGACTTCCTCCACCAAATCCAGGCATCTGTCCGAAGCTTCCTTTGGAACAAAACAAACTGGATGTCTTGCTCCAAACTTAGCCAACCACTTACTCACGGGGGTCAAGGGTTGGTCTCTTTAGACGACAAAATCACAGCATTCTGGATCACCTTTCTTCTTAAGACGCTGCAAACAAAATACGCACATTCCAACACTACGGATAAACTATTAGCAACAGCCACTAGAGGACTATCCCTTTCAACAATATTGAGAATGGACATGGCACCAGTACTACTCAAACTACCGCCGTTTTATAAAGACGCACTATACAGCTGGAAAAAGGTAAACCTTCACCATAATCTTGAGAGAACATCCCTTCCCGGAATACTTTCAGAACCGCTCTTCTACAATAAAAGAATAATAGACCCTGCAAATGATGATATTCTCTTCTTCCCTACGTGGAACTGGGCAGGAATAAGAACCATAGGCGGCCTCCTGACACCAAGCCTTGAATGGAAAGGATCAGAAGATTTGCCCATTAAAACCATTAATGCAAAGCAGCAACACATACATCTAAAATCAGCGATCACACAAGCTCTTCCAGACATCACTACAACTAAAGGGATTGGAAATGTCACTGGATCCTCGCTTACACCAACCTTCGTCATCACATCACCAGAAGACACGGTACCTCTGTCTCCTGCATCCTCCAAAAAAGTCTATCAGCTAATCATGTCTCGCCATGCAACCACGATTTTCCCGTCATCCACCTGCCAAGCTGTCCCTGCACCCCTCTGCACTCACCACAAGCCACCATCAAACTTTCAGCGGAACCTTCCGTACAGGACGAAATGTTCCAAATCGGACGCAGACATCCAGTGGAGACTGTGGCACAACATCCTTCCCACCCCAGTCAAGCTACAGATCTTCGGGTTACGCTCCTCAAACTACTGCCTCTTCTGCGCCACTCCAGGTACCCTGGAACACATATACCTGGCATGCCCTGTGAACAAGGAACTCGTCAAATACGCTTTGGATGCAGCAAAGCTTGCCTGAAACCACGCCCACACTCCGGAGGACTACTGGTACCTACTTCACTCTGAGCAGACAGCACACACCACCTGCAACTTCCTATTCATTGCGGCCAAAGCCGTCATTTACAGCTTCTACTTGAAGCACACAAGAAGCAGTGACGACGTGCCTCCTGTCGACACATCGGCGCAACATCTGAAGTGGAGCCTACGGAGGAAGTTGCAGAGCAGACTTCTACTCGAATTCCACAGCAAAAAACCAGAAACCAGAAACTGTGGATCATCTTACCAGCGAATGGAACAGTGGCGGTCACCTCTTCACCATCACTGAACAGTCCATCACCTTCAACGTGTGACACTTAACATGAGAACGACCCAACCCCAAGAAACTGTTTTTTTTTCTTATTTCCAGAAATTAAAATATTGAAACTTTTGTATTTCATTATAAAAAGTTTTCTTTATCTTTCTTTTTTTGCTTTGTACATAGAATGTAAATAGTTGTTGAAAATGTATCTACTGTTCACGTTTTAATAAATAAAAAAATAAAAAAAAATCAATAATAATATCTGCTGATGGTGGACAATATAGTGACAGTAAGTAGAACGAGAAAGTTGATGTAGAGACTAAATTACAAGTGGAATTTTGATTACACAAGCCAGAGATAACAGTGATATCCAGCTTGTTGTTGAACATGATGATGAAAGATTTAAGATCCGTTGCAGAGGACTGGATGATTCTTGTATTCATAGGATATCCCATAACTTTGGAAAATTGCCCATAAATATGCTTAGAGACATATGGTTCCTGAATGCATATAATAACAAATAAATTTTCCGTTGCAATGAGCTTGATCTCATCAGCAACGCATCTAGGGTGTTGTGCATTGATCTGCATGATTGTAAGTTGGAAGAGACAGTCTGGTTCGCTGCCTAGCTATGCAGAAAGAGGCCACTGCCCGTCTCTGGTCTCGCGATCGCTTGTACCGCTGGTTGTTCATTATTATTGCCAAACGATGGCATTGCTAAGAGACTTGCGGGCCAGATATCTATGTTTAGATATCTTTCTATATTGGAAATTTTGATCTTTTTGATCTGTTGACCACCAGGGAACAAAAAAATTATTCAAATTATTATTTTAAGGTTGCCCGTAATTAAATACATTAACCCGTGTTTGTGTCTGTAAATTGCGTATGTTCTATGGTTGATTTGCCTGTTTTGCTGGACGAAAAAACCCCAGTTACAGGGGAGAAAAACCTTGCTAGCTACGCCTGAGACCGACTATCTCAGCCACGGAGTGAAAAAAGCCCACTAAAGTTCCTCGCGTCATCGACGGGATTCGAACCCGGGCCTTTTCCACCCGGTGGGGGGAGGATGGTGATGATACCACTGTGCTACCCACGCAGACTCCCCCAGGGAACATTATTATTATTATTATTTTATTTTTTTTTTTTTTTTTTTTTTAGGGTTGCCCGTAATTAAATACATTAACCCGTATTTGTGTTTGTAAATTGTGTGTATGTGTGTCTTACCTGTATGAAGGGTGGCTCCTAGGCCTAAGCCCATCTCCACCTTGCACGTCTGTGTTGGTGCATAAATTCTGCAAAGCTTTTTATCGCTTGCGTACGTCCACCTTGCTACCAGGGAGCAGCCAACACCTAGGCAGCCGCTGCCCACCCCCAGGCACAAGCAGCCAAGCCTGGGTCTACTGTCACCGTTAGTGCCTTGTGCACAAATCCCGCACCCACCAGAGATAGTGCAATACCGGTGGGTGCCAGCAATCCCATCCCCAGGTTGCCCAAACCTGGAAACCAGCAACAAAAAAAAAAAAAAAAAAAAAAAAAAAGAAGGAAGAATGTCCAAGCCTCAGCAGCAGCAGCAGATACAAGTCAATTTGTAAAACTCCAATAAACTTAGCGAATAAACTAATTTACATTTGTACAAGATAATAGAATTTTAACTTTAAATCCTAGCAATACAATTAAATTTACATATCTTACAACAAGTCATTGTATTTATATTTAATGGGATACAAACATACATTAACTTCTCAGCAGTCAGGTTTATATTCGATTTTGGATTTGAGTTCTTAGTTCAAGTCTTTTCTTAAAGACCGATTCTGCAAAGGTCTGAAAAGTCTCAAAGTTTGTTTTGTTCTCAACTAGTATTTTTACATTGTCCTCAGCTAGACCTGGAACCTGATTAAGTAGCAATACTCGATGGCCTGTATATTGCGGGCAAAACAGTAAAACATGGATCCAGTCTTCCGTTTAACCACAGGTGCAAAAAGGATCCGGCTCCAAACCTCTGTCGAAAAGTTTGGCCATCAAAGATCCATGGCCTGTTAATAAATACGTCGTAAACATGCTTGGTGCAGACCATGAAACAGAAGGGTGAGTAGAAGCAAACTCAACATTTTCAATATACTTATTTGTGACTTCACCATGCACAGATTCATTCCATCTACTTTGCCAAATACTAACCATTTCACTCCATAATCTTTTCCGTTCTGTCTTCAGACGTCGTTCTATTCCTTACTCTCCTCATGGAAGCACAACAAGCTTTCTGAATAAGCTCACTAATTAAAGAAACTTTATGGGCCGCCAGGCTACGACGCCAACGTTGTCTCGAGGTCTCATCGGCAATTGCGTCGTTTAAGACTGACTTAAACCTTTTCCAGTTAGCAGTACTCACCACAAATCTATCGGCATCACAAATGAGAGTTCTGCGTTCAAATGGACTGATCTCACTTCGTCAGACCCGGTGGTCACTAGTCGACCAATCGGTCTCCACCGACCACCTCGTGACTTCGGTCACTAAATTACCGTCAAAATGGTACCGGAGCGGCACAGCTGAACATCATCATCATATGTGCACTCAATGGAGCATTTCCGGAGCAGTAAACTCAAAAACGCAATTTAACTATTTACGTCGACCTATTTAGCCTTCCTTACTGGAAACTAGGCCTACCCAGCCGAGCGGCAGAAGCGGGAGTGCAGTAGCACACGCTCTTTGAGTAGACCGGGGTTCAAGCCTCTGACTGCTAAATACGGTCGATCTGCCAACCCGCACTGGACCAGCGTGGCAGATTATGGTCCATTTCCCTCAGCATGAATTGCTGAGGAGGCTTCCATCCTGCAGTGGTTTGATAAGGGCTGCAGTTTACCATTTTTTTACTGGAAACCAGCAAAGAAGTTTACCCTCCCTATACCCGTGGAGGAAGGTCGCTACTACCCTTTAAAATTTAAACTTTGTACCCTATTTATATAAGATCTGATTGCTTTGATCTAACCCACAATCAAAATTTACAGTCAATTTAGAGGTGAACAAATGTACATGAATTAATCGTTTAGCTTCATATTTACCTATCAACATAATAAGGCAACGACAAGCAGTTGCAAGACAATACTAACATCCGCTAACATGCTGGAATGAACTTTAATTACAATGTGCCAAGCACCACACACATATTCACATTTCCATATATATTTGTACAACCATAGTATGTAACCTGAGCCTTTCAGCCACCATGAACGGCCAGCACAAGGAGAAACCAGGAATCAAAGAACATCACACTGCCTGCTGAGCAGCAGGAGGGCACTGCCCAAAAGAAAGTTGAATTCTTTGAGCAGTTGCTATGGAAAACTATCCAAAAACAACCTTACTTTTAATCTGCTCAAGGTAATTCTTGTAGATAGGGCAATCTCTACTACGAACAGAATAGTCAGAGGCACCACCGCGCTTCAAGCAGTTCACACAGGTAGGCTTCTCGGCCTGCTTTGGGCACCCCTTAAGAAAGTGGCTCTCCCTGGCACAATTAGTATTAGTATTAGTATTATTAATGGCCGCATGGTACAAGAAAGCCTATGGCTTTTGCTGCACCGGCCAAAAAAAAAAAAAAAACCCCGAATAAAAAAAAAAAAACCGAATAAAACAATGATAAAAAAAAAATAATAATAAAAATAAAATAAGATAAATAATAATAATTAGTAAAAGAAAAGGAAATTAAACCCATCATCCTATGCGCTTCCCTGACCCGAAGGTACTATTCAGATGACCTTTGAATTTCCCCAAACTGTCAGCCTCTACCACCCATGTAGGCAACTTATTCCAGTAATTTATAACTCGCTGGCTAACATAAAACTTCCTGCAGTCCAATCTAAACATTTTCCCCCCGTAACTTGAATTCATGTCCCCTAGTTCTATCATCATTTATAATCTTGAAAATTTTGTCCTCATTCATTTTACCGATGCCTCTCAGAGCCTTAAACACCTCAATCAAATCTCCTCTAAGGTGCCTAGTTTCCAAACTCTGCAACCCACATATTCGAAGTCTTTCTTCATATGGACACCCTTTTGCCGATCTCACCAGGCGAGTAACCCGTGTTTGCACCCTTTCAAGAAGCTCGATGTCTTTCTTTAGGTGCTGTCTCCATACTTGAACAGAGTATTCCAAGTGTGGTCTAACAAAAGCCTTATATAATGGGATTATCACGTCCCTATCTCTACTTGCAAAAGTTCGATAGATCATCGATAGGACACCATTCTCCTTCCTTGCAACATGTTTACAATGCTGAGAGAATTTCATATCGACCGTACCGTAACACCCAAGTCCCTTTCCTTCAGTACTGGGTTTAGTTGAACTCCACCAAGTGAATAAGTTATTTTGGAATAACTGTTTACCAGGTGTAATACCTTACACTTTGTTGGATTAAAGCATAGCTGCCATTTTTCTGACCATTCCTGAAGTCTATCTAGGTCTCTCTGAGGAAGCTCAGCTTGACAGTGATCATTAACTACTCTACCAATTTTAACATCATCTGCAAATTTAGACATCACACCCTCCATCCCTTCATCGATGTCGTTTATAAAATTTAAAAACAGCAGTGGTCCTAATAATGATCTTTGTGGAACCCCACTTCTTAGATCAACCCAAGCTAGGGAATAGCTATTTATCACAACCCTCAGCCTCCTGCTCTGAAGCCATCCTGCTATCCATCTAAAGATTTTCCCAGTGATTCCAACCTGTTCCAACTTATAAAGCAACCGCTCATGTCGGACTGAGTCAAAAGCTTTGCTGAAATCTAAATAAACAATGTCGAAATTATTCCCTAAATCAGCTCGTGAGTGACCCTTTCAAAATAGCGAACGAGATTTGTTAAACATGATTTTCCCTTTACAAAACCATGCTGAGTATCCTTGAGAATTTCCATTCGATCCAAAGATCCTGAATTCGATTCGATCCAAAGATCCACCCTTGATCAATGCCTCCATGATTTTTCCTACCACTGAAATCAGACTGACAGGTCGATAATTTCCCACTTCACTCTTAGAGCCACCCTTATGTATGTATGGGAGATACATTGGCACTTTTCTAATCCAAGAGTATCTCCCCAGAGTCTAGTGATGCTCGCATAATTAGCCTCAATGGTTCAGTGCACTCACTTGCTGCCTCCCTTAAGATTATAGGTTATATTCCATCAACTCCCGGAGCCTTACTGGTCTTTAGGCTCGAAAGGTTTTTCATTAAATAATCTTGCGAAATTTCAATATCATTAATTACATATTTTCAACTGCGTTCCCACAATTTCCCATTGCCACAAAAGGTTTTTCATTTGTAAATATCGATGCAAATAACTGTTGAGTTCATCTTCAACGGCAGCTGATGTATTTGATAATATCCCCTTTCCATTACGTAACGGTCCGATCTGGTTTGTCCTGCTCTTCTTAACATTTATATATGTGAAGAATACCTTATCCCCCCTCTTTGCTCTGTTTGCTAGTGATTTCACATAAATTGCCTTTGCCTGTCGAATCTTTTCTGTGGCTCTATTACAGATCATCTTGTAGCTGTTATAGGCTTCAGTACTTTTTATTGCTCTGTAACCTTTCCATGCCACCTTTTTCTGCTCAAGTAATGTGAAAACGTCACTATTCATCGAACTTGGAACCCTTCTCGTGGAGTATTTTTTTAATGGTAAATACGCATTCATGCCATCTGTGATTAATGTCTTAAAAGAATAACACAGTTCAATTGTATTCATTCTCTGCGCGATATCTACCCAGTTAATAGAGGCCATGTAGTACCTTAAGGCATCGTAATTTCCTTTTCTGAAATTAAACCCATTCCTTTGCCTTTTACTTCTGCTGCCTCTCTCGTCATCATCCACCGTAGAACTCCGTGATCACTTCCTGCTACTGGTTCCTCTACTGTCAGCCCTGTTATGTCATCTGATTCATGTGTGATGATGAGGTCTAGGATATTCTTTTCTCTAGTACTTTCCCTGACATGTTGATACAAATAACAGTCATCTAGTTGATTTAAAAATTTTGTTCCCCCTGTCGAGTTTCCTTCCCATTTATTCCAATCAATTAGAGGCAAATTGAAATCACCCATAGTAAGGCATTGACGCTTACTTGCCCATTTCATTTGCATGTAGAGGCTTTTGTCATAATCTTCACAATCACATGGCCCGTATGTTACTCCAACTCGCATTATACCTTTGTTTCCAACTATCTCACACCATACAGACTCTATACTAGCATGTGAAATGTCTGAATCCGGGAAAGCTATCTTCGCACTCAGGCTGCATCTGATAAGAAGCATTATACAAGCCGTACTGAAACTCATCATCCCCAATTTCCGGGTGACACCACGTTTCCGTAAACCTTATTATGTCCGCCTTACTTGTTTTAACGAGCAGTTCGAATTCGCTCATTTTATTGACGACAATTCTAACGTTACTGTATAAACAAATAAGACTTAATGTTCTTGTATATTTAACAACCCTTGAAGTTTTTTAGGCTCTCTTCCCTGGCATTAGCTACCCACTCACTTGAAACGTTTCTGTCCTCAGAACATCTAGACAATACGTCCAGTTGGGGTAACAGGTAAGAACTCTTGAGGTATGTGCAAGAGTTACTTTCACCAATATTAACAGTTAACGCGTGTCAGTATTACCCACATCCCCCCTAACTAGCAGTTTCCCTGAACCTTTAAGGTATCCTCAATAATACTGGCAAAAACTTTTGCACCACCTTTGTTTAAGTGTATCCCGTCTCTACAAAACAAATTCCTTCTACCTACAAGTGTGCGTCAAGCTGACAGAAATTTCCCCCTAAAGCCTTGCAGATTCTTTCAAGTCTTGAGTTAATCCACAAGGCTTTTAACATATAATCCCTCTTATCGTATCTAGGCAGAATTGCAGACACATAGACATTGTGGCCTAGCACGCGGCATTTCCTCAGCATGGTCCTGTATTTTTCAAACAAATCGTCAGATCGTGTACGTTTAATGTCATTAGTCCCCACATGAATAATAATATTCTCTTTACCCCCCCCCCCTTAAAATCTGACAATCTGTTGGTGACATCATTAATAGTTGCTCCCGGCAGACATACCCTGGTTCTGCTCCATCTATACTTATTACAAAAAGTATTTCCCGTTTCTCTGACAATGGAGTCTCCTAATAAACTATGTCCTTTTTAACCAGACTAGTTTGCACTTTGTTTTTTCTGTTTTGAGGCTCGAATCAGGTGTGCATCACTTGGTAGATTGCTGGAGTCTTGAGTCTCTGACGAGCTCCCAGGTGCATTATTCTCGAGGGCAAGCACCCGTTTTTTCAGGGACTCAAATTGTTCCATCAGTGCACCAAATTGTAATTTAAGATCGGTGCACTCCTTACATCGATCACAAAGAAGATAATCCCCAGGTGAGCTATGTTTAGTCACCAGGTCGACCTTGGAAAACATTCCATAGGTTCCGCAACGGTTTAAATCATGACTCACCCGTAAATCGCCATCGCTATTTCCGTGGGAATCACGATACTTTGTGACGTGTTTGAGGCAGATCTCGTAACTACCATTATAAAATTAGCTAAACAGCAAGCAGCAGGTGGACGTAGTCCTTTTAGATGTGGCATCCGCCTATGATAACATATCCATCCCAGCTCTCATAGTCATTCTGCGGGACTACTTGCACATTGCAGGAAATGTCCTCCATTTATTAAAGAGCACTCTTCGGCGCAGACAAATTGCGGTGACAAACGAAAACATGTGCGCAATGTATGAGGTGGATAAAGGGGTCCCGCAAGGCGGAGTTTTGTCTGCCACACTTTTCGCCATAGCCCTTGAACCCTTCTTAGCCCAGAACAAGAAGCACTTCATCACATACGCCGATGATATAAAATTTTTTATTACCTCACGAGATCAGAAATCAGCTGACTACCACAACCAAGTGGCTAATACTAAAATAAAAGAACTTCAAGAGTACCTAGATTGTATCGGGCTGCAGTTGAATGGAAAAAAGACGGCACATATGACTTTCACAAATAAAATAAAGCCAAACAAAATGGAAATATTTGTGAACGGCATCCTCGTCCAAAAGGCACAGACACACGTTGATCTTGGTCTCAAGTGGGATGAAGGCCTAAGCTTTCGCCCGCACTTCACATACATCCGCAACAAAACATACGCGGCGCTTTGGGCAACCAGGCAAGAGCTCACCGGTATTAGAGACCCCGGTCTGATGAAGCAATACATCAACAGATGTGTTACTCCTATTCCCCTATACGCGGCACTGATCTGGTCTTCAGCTCCCGAATGCAGTATCAAAGCCTTTCTACGACTCGAATACTGGCTCTTGAGATGGCTGAACAGAATTTTAGCTAAGCTTTTTGCGATCTCAAGAGTAATACTATACTCCAATTTAGAGGTCACACCCTGGAGACAAATAATCACGTCAAGGAACATAATGACCCTCGCTCAGCTTTTAACAGGACGACTGGATGCACCGAAAGCCCGAGAGTGGATAGAAATACCCGGCGAAAAATCAAGACGAGTTGCAGATAAGGAACCACAACTGAAAGCGGCATTTACGCAGTTGGATAGCCTCGGAAGATTCTTTCCAGCAAACACCATCCAGCTATTCAACAACCTCAACATCAATCCTGAAAAGCTCTGCAATTGCAAATCCTACAGAAAGGAAGTTCTCAGAAACTCTTACTTGCAAATACAGATGTGAGGATACAGTTTCAGCACCTTGTTAGGCCAGGCACAAGCCACTGGGCTTTAGGAAACCCGACCTCATCAATGTGTAAGGATTGGCCTACCTACACAACTCTAATCCCCACAGAAGAAGAAGACTGCTGGAAAATTGAACTTTAAAATTTTTATTTTGCCGTATCACGGTCTTTCGTGTTGTTTCATATGCTGTACGTTGTTTTGGCTGCTGTAAATATTTGTGTTTATGTAAATATGGTAAAACTCCCACTTGTGTGTGTTTAAGCAGAAGGTATGCTTCAATTGTCACGGTATGTTCTTACCAGTTTACAGTAGTTAAGTAGTAAAAGTATTTGCGAATAATTAATAACTCAAATAGTGTATTTTGCTGACTATAATTGTAACATAGACGTATTTTTGTAACATAGTTGTATATGTATTTTCACCCTCTAGCCAGTAGCTGTAACCGGGTGTTCTCCTAAGAGAAATAAACTGATGATAATAATAATAATAATAATAAATATTAATGGTCACACACAGCCTTTAATTTACAGTTCTTTGCTTGGTGCCCGAAGGCAAGACTTTTAATACACTTCACTGTGAAGTACATATCTCGGACTTTCTAGGACGACCAGTGCAAGAACACTCTGCCTTTCTCAATTAAAATATTCCGCAACTCTCTTGGAATCGCGATGATGCAATTCTTAGTATCCTTGTTCGTGACTTTCGCCACTGACCTAACTATGGTGCTCGATGAGAACAGAGATCTGCTCACACTGTGAGAACTATGGTTACGCTCAAAGAGCTCAGGAAGAAAATCTTTTTCGACATCAGCATCTGCATCGTAGATGATGAGACGTTTACCTGGCTTATTGGGGAAATCGGTCGTCATTCCATTCGCCTTTATGGTCTCACAGTTAAGCATCTTTTGAGCATCTTCTTGACTGGAAACTTCCAGTACAACTCCATTATCTTTAATGGTTCTCATTCTGCGGACATTAACACTCTTCAGAACAGGCTTAACTGCTTGTAAGACAGTCTGTCTTACATCCACACTGGTCTTCAGAGTCGTGAAATGCGATTTGATCAAAACGGCGTGCACTTTCGTCTTCTTAGGAACAGAACTCGTCTGGTTTCGTATGACATCCGCGTACGATGTGGGAGCAACGCATACAAAGGGCTGACTCTTCTTCAATAGGGTAGGATCTATTGCAGGCACCATCCAAGGTGCGGGATTGCTGGCACTGACCTCAGTGCGGGATCTACAGGCACTATGCCATTGACAATTACACAGGGGCACCTGTCCCCTGTGACTTTTTAAACCCACACTCTTTCCTATACTTCGTCCAATTAGGGTGGATTTATTCTCCACTGTCAACCCACCCAAATTCATTCCCCCTCAAATCCTCTATTCTTCTATGCCCCTCTCTCTCTCTCTCCCTTTTTTTTTTAATCTATTACTTTTTTACTTATTTTTATTAATTTATTTTTATTTTATATATATATATTTTTTATTATTATATATATATATATATATATATATATATATATTTTTTTTTTTTTTTTTTTTTTTGGTCTCCGTCAGGAAGCTCAGGCAACCCTGGCGGAGGCCAGCCAGAGTATAATGGGTAGCCTGGCTCACCTCCCAGTGGTGGTGGCGGGCAACGTGGGGTTCCCTTAGGGGCCTTGCGGCTAAGCAGCCAGAGACAGAATAACAGACCACAGCACAACTCTGTCACAAACGAGACACCACACTTTTTCTGGCTTTTACAGAGATTCTGTAAATTCTTCACACAGTACCATGGTGCAGATGTGGTAAACCACCGGTGGCGCCTTCCACAAAACACTATGCCACTATGCCACTATGACTCTTCTTCAAGTCTGCGTGGGTAGCACAGTGGTACCGTCACCGTCCTCCCCACAGCGGGTGGAAAAGGCCCGGGTTCGAATCCCGTCGATGACGGGAGGAACTTTAGTGGGCTTTTTTCACTCCGTGGCTGAGTTAGTCGGTCTCAGGCGTAGATAGCAAGGTTTTTTCCCTCAGAAACTGGGATTTTTTCGTCCAGCAAAACAGGCAAATCGACCAGAGAACACACGCAATTTACAGACACGAATACGGGTTAATGTATTTAATTACGGGAAACCCTAAAATAATAATAATTTTTTGACTCTTCTTCAATAGTTGGTCTCAGGCGTAGATAGCAAGGTTTTTCTCCCCAGTAACTGGGGTTTTTTCTTCCAGCAAAACAGGCAAATAAACCATAGAACATACGCAAATTTCAGACACAAATACGGGTTAATGTATTTAATTACGGGCAACCTTAAAATTATATATTTTATTTACTCTTCTTCAACTGAAATAAAATTGTACAAACTTTTTCAGTACGGAGTATTAATAAAATGGATCCTAGCCAGCAATCAGTTAATCAAACTGCTGAAACAAATACAGCAGTGTATGAGGGAATACAGTTGCAGGTTGCTTCCCAGCCTGTGAGATCATATGTTGACGCTGCCCGTTGAGTAACTTTGGTGAAGGAAAAATCAGTAGGATCGAGTGAAAATGTCATAATATTACGAGCTTCTGAAAACAGTAATCTGAAAACTAGTGTCGACGTAAAAAATTTAGTATCTAATACTTTAAAGTCAGAGTTCAAGAATGTAAAAATAAAATCGTTGAGATTAGCGCGTAACAAAGGCGTAGTGCTAGAAACTGCTTCCAAGTCTGACCTAGTTAGCATATCTACTTCAGATTCCCTGTCCTCTGCGGGCTATCTACAGGGGCTCTCAAGAAAGACAATCCAGTAGTCGTGATATACGACATACCTAATGATTTAAGTAAAGAAGACATCGCTGACGGTTTATACAATAAAAATCTTAGTGACAACGGATTCTCACTAGAAGAAGTCAGAAAGGAAATTACTTTTAGATTTACGATAAGATCCAGATCTCCATCGAATGTTCACTGGTTAATCAGTTTTACCCCTGGACTTTATAAATGTATCACAACTATGGACAGGATTTTCTTGACCTGTAGCTTTCATAGACACCAGCCATTTACTATCGTTACCAAGTGTTTTTTATGCTTGGGATACGGACATACGGCTCAGTACTGTACCCACACATCTCCATCTTGTGGGCATTGTGCCCAGAGTGACCATGTCTACGCAGAATACCCGAATAAAGAGGAGTCCCCTTGCTGTATAAATTGTAAAAGGCGCAAAAGAAACTTCCAGCATTCTATTAAAGATCCCAACTGCTGCGAATATAAAAGAGCTTTAGAACTGGCATGACAAAGGATTTCTGATGAGTGAGTCGGAAGCTGCGAATACTGTGAAAAAACTGATTCTGTGGTGGATAGAGTTCTTGGTTCTTCAGGAATTAAAATCATGCAGATAAACGGCCAACGTTCTAGGCTGGTGGCTGATGAAATTAGAAAGTCAACGGAGGAGAACTTGATTCATATAGTATCCGTACAAGAACCGTATTGGGCCAGGATTCAATCGGAGCAAAGCTCTAAGATACTGGGATATCCTCTGAGTGCACGAGTTGTGCAGCCTGTACAAGAAGAGCCCAAATCAGGAATCGTGGTAACCAATAACGATTTAGATGTGGTGGTGATACACGGGTTGAGTAATCAATGTACCACATGCGTGATGATTGCAACAACAACATTGCAATTTTATCTTATTTCATTATATTGTCCTATAGCAATTGATTTTAATAGCTCTTCGGATTACCTGGAACATGCACTATTTATGCTGAAGCCTAATCACGTAATAATCACTACTGATGCAAATGCTAAATCAAGTCTATGGCATAGTTCTACAACAGATGGGAGAGGTCGTCTGCTTGAAAAATTTATATGTGATGAATATATCCAATCAGCCGGCCACATTCTCTGGACCTATGGGGCAGTCCAACATTAATAAAATTATAGTAACTTCTGGCCTACGACACTACATTTATGATTGGCGAGTCATCTCTGACTGGACATCTAGTGACCATAGAGTTATCTCATTTTATGTAAAAACTGTTACAACTTTAGTTAGTCAACATCGAGTGCCTGGGTTTGTTCGGTTCTCACTGAAAACAATTGATTGGTCTGCGTTCGATGCATAAATTCTTATGGACTTCTCTGTAATAAGGCAACGTCAGCTAATAGAATATTCGGCTGACTCTCTTGCTGTATTTATACAGGATTCAATTATAAGAGCAGCGTACAAGGCTGGTAAGAAGAAAGTTGCTAGATCGAAATCCTGTCATTGGTGGACTTCAGAGTTAACAGTATTAAGGCGAGCAGTAAACAGGGCTAGAAGACATTATCAACGCCATAGACATTGATCCCCCTCCGAGGTTGCAAGGCTGCACGATGAGTATTTGTCCTTAAAAAACAACTACAGTAGGAAGATAGCTGATCAGAAACGGGCGACATGAACACTTTTTGTGAAAGAATCGGGAAATTCTAACCCGTGGGGTTTACTTTATAAACTGTCTCGTGAAAATTCAGGTATGGGGAAGTGTTTAATACTATAACCACGGATATCAACGAGACTATTCGTTGGAAGGACTCCGTTGAGATAATTTTAAGTAAGTTATTTCCAACTGACGATCCTCAGGAAGATACTGAGCATCAAGCCGGCATACGTAGAGATAATCGGCTCTATGTAGCTAGAGAAAATACTGCGGAGTTTACGATGGAAGAACTTACAAGAGTTTTGAAGAAGCTTAATCTCACAAAATGTCCTGGAATTGATTTAGTCGAGAATATATTTATAACGAGGTTCTATAAAACGTTACCTAATATCCTTTTATTAATGTATAACAAATGTCTAACAGAAGGGCTGTTTCAAACGCAGTGGAAGATTGCATTATTGAAGTTAGTGAGAAAACCTGGGAAGCCACTATCTGAACCTAATTCATATCGCCCTATCGCTCTTTTGGCAAACCTTGGAAAAATCCTTGAAAGGTTAATGGCATTACGGGTAACCGATCTGCTAGTGCACCTGGATATGATATCGCCTCAGCAATATGGGTTCACTCCTGGGAAATCCTGTGAAGATTGTCTACTGGCATTTCAAACGCATATTGAGAATTCTACATCCAAATATGAATTAGCAATGTACATGGATTTCGAAGGGGCATTTGATACTGTTTGGTGGGAGGCAGCGATGGCTCAGTTAAGAAACGCTGATTGTTCAAAGGAATTATATATGCTTTTCAACAGTTACTTTTCAAATAGATATGTGCTAGTGAAGTCCAAGCACTTTGAGCTACGAAAACAGGTTGTGAGAGGGTGTCCTCAAGGCTCCGCCTTGGGACCCCTTATTTGGAACTTAGTCTTACAGAATTGGTTGGTTCGCACATTCCCTAATTGTAAGGTTCTGGCATTTGCAGGCGATCTGACAATTATAATTGCCGGGCGATCTCACTCACTCTTAGAACAGAGAGCTAGTAGTGTGCTGACAGACTTAAGTTCTTGGGCTCAAAGCGTTAAGCTTGCTATTAGTCTTTACAAAACTAAAATGATGTTATTTAAAACAGCTTTAGATATAAATCGACCTCCTCAGATAAAGTTGAATGGTGTACAGTTACCTATGGTCCTTGATACCAAATACCTGGGAATTTTTGTGGACAGTAAGTTATCATTTCACCGGCACTTATTATATTTAAGCAATAAAATCAGGAAATTTTCTGGTGCTATCATTAGAATTTCAAAGTCTGACTGGGGCCTATCACATAAAACACTGTTTCTGTATTACAAGGCAGTATTCCTTCCTATAACTACGTACGCTGCAGGAGCGTGGTTCCATAGAGTTAAAATAGCTACGTTTCGGGCTAAACTAAATTCCACACAACGCATCATGCTTCTTGGTATTGTAAGAGTGTGCAGAACGCTGTCCACTGCCGCGCTGCAGGTATTGGCCGGAGCCTACCCTTGGATCTACATTTGTTGTATCGTGGTTCTTGCTACCGTATTAAGAGGGAAATTCCTACAGAACTTTTTGGTATAGAGATAAATATTCGCTCTGACTGCAGAGGCGAAAAGAAAAGATGTATGAATGAAATAATCAATTTATGGCAGACAAGATGGGATACCATAACTACTGGAAGAGTGACCAACTTGTTTACCCCGAACGTGACTTTTCTGAATGATAAAAAAGTTCGCAATCGGTTTACACCTAGTTTACAGTCGTCATTTTTGTTAACAGGGCACTGGTCAATGAATGAGAAATTAGATGCATTAGGACTAAGTAACACGGACCTTTGTTTTTGCGGGGCCAGGGAAGGCTGGCAGCACATATTATATGATTTTAGAATATATGACAATGCCAGGACAGGGATAGGTGAAATTCTTGAGAGTATAGCTCCAGGAGAAGAAGCTATATTTTTAAGAGACTCTAGTAAGTTTCAGATGCTCCAGTTATTTGCTAAAGAAGTATTTGAAATAAGGAAAAGTATGATTCCAGTGATACGAGGTTGATCAAATCCTTCTGGAGGCATCGAAGTGTTTTTATGCTGCCGTTCTTAATGGTTGCATAACTGTAAGATCTACTCTTTTCTTTATCTCTCGCTCTTGCCCCCCTTGGTTTTTTCCCCTTTCGCTTTTTGGTATATATATATATATATATGTTTCCGTATATATGCTAAAAACCAATATATATATATATATATTTTTTTTTTTTTTTGTTATCTTAGTTAACTATTTTTATTCTTTGCTTTCTCTTCCTTTCGGGTTTTTTTTTTCCCTCTGGAGTGGGCCCCAGAGAAGGAATTTTTTTTTTTGTTGTTGTTGTCTCATACTCTGAGACCATAGGTGTGCCATTTATTGGGACTGGCCCATCTTCCCGTGGTGTGGACGAGTACCCAGAATCACCAACACATGCCAACAGAACACACACACATAATACACACAAACCTCCGTTACACACATCTGGCCCATTTGTAGTGATACTGTTCTTCACAGAGGTACGAGGCGGAGTTGAACAGGGCACGGCCTGGGCACCTTCTGCTTCTAGGAGACGCCCCTTACATAAACACATGTCCACATGACTCTTCTTCAACATCGCCTTTAACGACTGGTTTTCGGCATATACTTCGATAGCCTTTGCTTCCAGCTGATCCCACATTCCACGACGCTCTGTTGACCTTATTTGAGTCATGAAACATAAAGTAATGGAATCTCTGATGCACAACTTTCATGTCTTTGAAGTTTTCTTGTAAATCTCCTTCGTCTTCGTCGGGGTCCTGTCTGAGCCGCTTCACGGTAGTTCTCTGCACTGACTCAACAACCGCCGAGTCACTGGAGAAGTCTCTATCCGGAGAAGTCTTATATTTGAAAAAGCAATCCAGCCCACCATTGCAGACCACTGTTTCAATCACAGGCCTCCGTACCTCCACACTGTGATTAAGGGGAGATCTACTAACAGCAACCTCCTAGACACCCTTACCAGAATCCAGAAAGCCCTCAACAACAGGACATAGCTTGATGTTATTTTCTTTGACATAAAAGCGGCCTATGACAAAATAGATATAACAGCTCTAATCACCATTCTCCAGCAGTACTTTAACATCACTGGAAGGACTCTCAGTATCATTAAATCAATCCGGGAGCATAGACATCTCATCGTATCACATCGCAGATTTCAGACAACTTGCATTACTAATAGGGGTGTCCCGCAAGGGGGAGTCCTATCACCAACCCTATTTGCCGCAGCGCTGGAGCCCTTCCTTGCATCCCAAACTGACTTCCAATCATACGCCGATGACCTGAAACTTTATATTACATCCTCTGACCAAACTCAGGTTCGTATCACTACCTTGCAGGCAAATAAAACCATACATAACTTTCAACAATATTTGGCTTCCATCGGACTACAGATTAACCAAACAAAGACAGCTCAAATGTCCTTCACCTGGAAGAAGTCACGCAATGACATTAATCTTACTATCAATGGATCACCCATTCAGAAAGTTAAAACTCACAAGGATCTCGGATTAGTATGGGATGAGGGGCTGACATTCTAGGCTCACCTCCTGAACACAAAAACAAAAATGTACTCCGCTATGTGGGCGATCCGCCAGGAACTAACGGGAATTCATGACGCCGACCTGGTAAAGAAATATGTTGTCCGATGTGTCTATCCTATACCTCTCTATGCCGCAACCATTTGGTCCTCTGCTCCCACAACACACTTCAACAAGTTCCTCAGCCTGGAATACTGGCTCCTGAAATGGCTCAACCGGCGGACTGGCAACCAATACACCATTTCTAGGGCTCAGTTCTACATAAATCTGGAAGTCACCCCATGGAAACAACAGATTGTGGCAGCAAACCTTCTTACACTTGCCAGACTAATCACAAGACGACTCGACACCCCTGACATCAGAGATTTAATAAAAACTCCACGCATTGCCGGAAGGAATCAAATGGACCCAAGGCTCCCACTCACAATCAGCTTGAACAACCTGAAAGGATTAAGACGCATGTTCCCAGGAAACACGGTAGATTTGATGAACAATCTAGCCATCGACCTGGATAGATTCTGCGAACAGCATTCATACAGACGTCAGAAACTAAAGAACACATATGCAAACATACACTTATGAGACGCCACCAGAAGGAAAATGCCACCACAATGCATCCCGTTAAAGATAGGTGAAGCCATCACTGGTCCTCTCTTACTTAGAATCTACTACTTCAAAGACGCCTGGCTGCACTATTACGTTCAAGATTGAAGAATTGAAGAGATACCACGTGTAACAACCGGTGAAGGACTGCCTCATTTCTTTATATTTTGTATATTTCCCTCATGCTTATGTAATTTATAGCAATTTAGAGAAAATAATATCCTTTAATTCTTTTAATTATGTAAAATAATAAACACTAAGTTCTGTACCTGTCGGGTTAAGCATACATGGGCCCCATGTAACCGCCAGGCACATGTCCCTGTCTTAACCTCTGTGTGTAATATCACCCCCCTAGCTTCTAGCTGTCCAGGGGGTGGCTCTTTGGCAGAGCAATAAACAGATTTAATAAATAAATAAATATCCATGGTGTCCACCAAGTCAGTGGCCAGTCTCTCAAGCAAAACTTGTGTTGAACCTGACGAATCAGTCCCAGCCCTATCGTCCGCAGAGCCAGAACCGCCAGGACAAGCAACGTCCATTGCCTCACTGTCTAGAGTCTTTAATGATAGTTTGTTCTTTGACATGGTTGTAAATACAGACAAGTTTTTGCAACAGTACTTTTAATAATATAATGGCTTATTTGGACACACAATGTTCGAATCCAATAGCCCCGCACTACAACACTTTTGACCGACAAAAGTCCGTCGATCAAGGCTCAGTTAGCCGACCAGGAGCCCCTGGTCGCCCACCCCGGACTGCATGGAAGTGAGGCCAAACCAATCAGCAGTAGTCACTGCACAGTAATAAAGTCTCTTATTGGAACACTAAGATCACTCTAATAAACGCAAGAGCAAAGCAATGAGAACACTGTGCACCTAGACCGCCAAAATGGTACCGGGGCGGCACAGCTGAACAGTCAGTCTATCAGCATTGTGAACGAACCGTGCGCAGATACAAAGATAATTTTCTCATCAAAATATATTAAAAGTGACGTCATTCTGAAACATCTGATGGCATATAATTGGCAAAACCTATACCTTTTGGACACTGATGATGCCTTATCAGCGCTCTCACAATCACTGATGCATATGGCTGAAGAAGGAGCATCTAAGGAAATTAAATTATCAGACAGGGCAAAGCCCTGGTTCAACTCACAGTTGAAAGCAATCTTCAAAAATAAGCAAAAATTGTTCAGGAAATGGAAAAGAACTAGGCATCCAGAGGACCACACCAGGTGCAAACATGAAAGAGCACGGTTCATGAAGGAGAAGAAACGGGCGCACATAGATATGGCTAAAGCAAAACTAAAAAAAGGCAAAAGAATTGTCAGCAAAAAAACCTCGCGCATAAAATGACTGAGGCATCCTTTAAGGAATGGACCGAAGCCACTTTCGGAACACCCCTCAAGGAAAACCAAATTCACAGCGAAGCAAACAATAACAGGATACAAGATGTAATCAAGGGGTTTAAGGAATCTATCAATAGTAATCGGATTGTCACTAACAATGAACATCTAAAGGAAATCAGTATTAGCAGAGACAACTTAAAACGTGCAATTAACAGCCTCTCAAATAAAGCAACGATTGGGCCAGATAATTTCCCACTATTTATGATCAAAATCTGTAGCTGTTACATCATCGATGTACTACTACACATATTCCAGAGAAATTTGATGGAGGAGAACTTCCCGAAGCTGTGGAAAAGCTATTTTGTAAAACCTATCCCCAAAATAAAAAACCCAAAATCTGTAAAAGACTTCAGACCAATCGCTATCGGATGCTCATTGCAAAAAATCTTTGAAAAAACAATCCTGCACACCATCATCGAGCATTGCTTTAAGCACAGGCCAGAATACCTGCACTCAGTACTTCCACAGAGATCGATCATCACCAACCTCATGGGGACACTGCTAAGGATCCAGCAAGCACTAAACAGTAAGCAGCAGGTGGACGTAGTCTATTTAGATGTGGCATCCGCGTATGATAACATATCCATCCCAGCTCTCATAGTCATTCTGCGGGACTACTTTCACATTACAGGAAATGCCCTCCATTTATTACAGATCACTCTTCGGCGCAGACAGACTGCGGTGACAAACGAAAACATGTGCGCAACGTATGAGGTTGATAAAGGTGTCCCGCAAGGAGGAATATTGTCTGCCCCACTTTTTGCCATAGCCCTCGAACCCTTCTTAGCCCAGAACAAGAAGCACTTCATCACATACGCCGATGATATAAAATTTTTTATTACCTCAGGAGATCAGAAATCAGCTGACTACCACAACCAAGTGGCTAATACTAAAATAAAAGAACTTCAAGAGTATTTAGATTGTATCGGGCTGCAGTTGAATGAAAAAAAGACGGCACAAATGACTTTCACAAATAAAATAAAGCCAAACAAAATGGAAATATTTGTGAACGGCATCCTCGTCCAAAAGCACAGTCACACGTTGATCTTGATCTCAAGTGGGACGAAGGCCTGACCTTCCGCCCGCACTTCGCATACATCCGTAACAAAACATACGCGGCGCTTTGGGCAACCAGGCAGGGGCTCACCGGTATTAAAGACCCCGGTCTGATGAAGCAATACATCAACAGATGTGTTACTCCTATTCCCCTATACGCGGCACAAATCTGGTCTTCAGCTACCGAATGCAGTATCAAAGCCTTTCTAGGACTCGAATACTGGCTCTTGAGATGGCTGAACAGAATTTCAGCTAAGCTTTTTACGATCTCAAGAGTAATACTATACTCCAATTTAGAGGTCACACCCTGGAGACAAATAATCACGTCAAGGAACATAATGATCCTCGCTCAGCTTTTAAGGGGACGACTGGACGCACCGAAAGCCCGAGAGTGGATAAAAATACCCGGCGAAAAACCAAGAAGAGTTGCAGATAAGGAACCACAACTGAAATCGGCATTTACGCAGTTGGATAGCCTCGGAAGATTCTTCCCAGCAAACACCATCCGGCTATTCAACAACCTCAATATCAATCCTGAAAAGCTGCGCACTTGCAAAACCTACAGAAAGGAAGTTCTCAGAAACTCTTACTTGCAAATACAGATGTAAGGATACAGTTTCAGCACCTTGTTCGGCCTGGCACGAGCCACTGGGCTTTAGGAAACCCGACCTCATCAAGAAATTGATGTCAGGATTGTCCTACCTACACAACTCTAATCCCACAGAAGAAGACGACTGCTGGAATATTGAACTTTCAAATTTTTTATTTTACTGTATCGCGGTCATTCCTGTTGTTTCAAATGCTGTATGTTGTTTGGCTGTAAATATTTGTGTTTAAGTAAATATGGTGAAACTCCCACTTGTGTCTGTTTAAGCAGAAGTTATGTTTCAATTGTCATTGTATTATGTTCTTACCAGTTTACGGTAGTAAAAGCCTTTGCGAATAATTAATAACTCAAATATTCTATATTCCAGATAATTATAAATCAGATATTATGTATTTCATGTATTATAACTGTAACATAGATGTATGTTTTGTAACATAGTTGTATATGTATGTTCACCCTCTTGCCTGTGGCTCTAACCGGGTGTGCTCCTAAGAGAAATAAACTGATGATAATAATAATAATAATAAAATATCGTGCGAAGAAAGAAGGGTACAGATCAACTAAAGTGGAAGTGCAGGCCGTTCTTATAATGTCGGACAGCGAAAATCTAAAGTCTGGTGTAGCCATAAAACAGGTTTTATTTCAGATTGTTAAACCATTTCTCAAGAACGTCAACGTTCGTCGTATGACGACAATTAAAGACAAGGGAGTCGTCCTGGAATTGGCCAGTAAGGAAGTCCAGTTCCTCCTTAAATTTATTCAACCTATCAACTTCCACAACGACAGATGGAAGTTTGTTCCAGCAATTAACCACCCGCTGGCTAAAGGCAAATTTCCGCACATCTAATCTACATCTGTCTTTTCTTAATTTGAATTTATGCCCCCTTAGGTTCGTAATCTGAACAAGTAGAAGGATCCCATCAGAATTCAGCGTGCTGAACCCATTCAAGGCCTTATACACCGCAATCAGATCACCGCGCAGGTGCCTAGTCTCCAGCCACTGCAATTTGCAGAACTTAAGCCTCTCTTGGTAAGAGGATCCCTTCATTCCCCTCACCAATCTTGTTGCCGTTCTCCGTACACGCTCAAGTAAATCTACATCCTTCCTAAAATGAGGCCTCCAGACCTGTACGCAGTACTCAAGGCGTGGCCTGACCATTGCCTTATACAGAGGGATAATCACCTCCTTTTCCCTGCTAGCAAAATTCCTATATATCATTGACAAAACCCCATGACCTGCCCTGGCAGCCTGTCTGCATTGCTCAGAAAACTTCATATCTGCTGCACAATTACTCCCAGGTCTTTTTCATTTTCTACCACCTTAAGTGTAGTACCACACAGTTGGTATGTTTCTCTGGGGTTACTTCTACCCATATGCAGTACTTTGCATTTGTCAAGGTTAAACTTCAGTTGCCACTTCTTAGCCCATCTGCCCAAATTATATAGATCCTGTTGCAGTAGCACACTGCCATTACTGTCATTAACAACCCTGCAAACTTTGTATCATCTGCAAACTTCGACACTAAGCCTGATATACCTTCATCAATATCATTGATAAATATACAAAACAACAGTGGACCCAACACCGAACCCTGTGGGACTCCACTAATTACATTAGTCCAAGAAGAGCAGCACCCATTGATTACCACCCTCTGTCTTCTCGCATTTAACCATCCTTTTACCCATTGTAGCAACTTACCCTTAATACCATTCTGCTCCAATTTGTACAGTAGTCTTCCATGCGCAACAGTGTCAAAAGCTTTCCTGAAATCCAAGTATATGATATCAAAATTATTTTTTGCATCCAGTTCCTTTGTAACCACATCATAATATCCTATCAAATTTGTCAGACAAGACTTTCCCTTAACAAACCCATGCTGTGTCTGAATTATTGCTGCAGTCTTGTCTAGATGATCCTGCAATGCATCTTTAACCAACCACTCCATGATTTTACCCGGAACAGAAGTTAAACTAACTGGTCTGTAGTTCTCAAGCGGTCAGCAGAGCACTACTCCAGCGGACTACGCTGGTTAGGTCAGTGGTAAAAGTCGCAAATAAAGACACGGAGAATTGTATCATAGAGGTTCCCACAGAGTTGTGGATTATCTTGTTCGATAAAGGCAGAGTGGGCATGCAGTGGTTGTCCTGCAAAGTGTGTGATATATATTTTACGGTTAAGTGTTTCAAATGTCTAGCCTATGGACATATAGCAAGAACTCTAAGCTTAAAGCAGTGTGCGGTCATTCAGCTGGAGTTTACATTTTCAAAGAGTATCCAAAACAGGCTGATAAGTCTACTTGTAGGTAAAGACTCTGACCATTCCGCTAGAAGTAGAGATAGTCCCATCTACATAACACGCCCATAACAATTACTAACTAATGGTTTTGTATTATACATGTCTAGTTGATATCATATCTAGTTGCCCTGCTATTCTCAGAGCGTACTAGGAAAGACAAATGTGATTCTATCCTTTTGCAAGAACCGTATACGGCGAACGATAGGGCTCAAGGTTATCTCTTAGAGTACAGGGTTGTACAGCATAGTCAGGGATGGTAGGCTGCGAACGGTGACTGCAATGGAGATTTGATGGTTGCCCAACTGCAGAGGTTTTGCTCCTCGAACTTTGATTAAGTCAGCATCTAACTTTATACTCGATAAATGGGTGGATATTGAGATCGTCATGACTCCACTTCTAATAGACAATGAAAGATTGAAAGCACGAATTGATGAGCTCCAATTAAGGGCAAATTTGTTTGACAATTTGAAGAGGGGCCAACCTGTGGTAAATCCTTCAAAAGATTCAGGGGAGTATCAGCTTTCTTATACTTTTTGAAGGCAGGATTTACGAAAAACAGGGGTGATGAAGTTGTAAGGAATTCTCATTTAGTGAGGGAGGGGAAGAGTGGGGAAAGTGCTGAGTCTAGAAATGTCACGTTCAGCGTTAATAATACAGTAATTTTGAGCGCTGATAATGATGCCAAGTTTAGCACTAGTCAAGAGGTTTAAGGATGCAGTGGTCACTTCTCTGAAAAAGGATTTCCGAGATATAAAAGTACGGAATTTGCGAATGATTAGAAATAAGGGTGTACTCATTGAGACAGAAAAAGTTGAAGATCTCGACAGGAGATCTTCAACTTTTTTGAGGATCTGTCAGGACAGGGAATTAAATCTGATAAGGTTAGATTATCAGATTTAATTCCCTAAACTACCCCCAGCTGGGAATGCAGAACATCACATCCACCTGTTTGTACAAAACGTGAGGAGCATCTCAAATAAGCTCCACACCCTACAAACGATGATGATGTACGAGGACCTGGATTTCATTTGCCTAATCGAAACCTGGTTGGGAAATGGAAAACAGTTAGATCGGCTAACTGCGGCAGCAAACTGAAAATGTGTGGGAACCGGAAGAACAGATAGGCGAGGAGGGGGAGTTATAATTTGCTACCAAAATAAATACCAGCCTATAAGAGAACGAAAAACCAATTCAAATAATTTTGAAGGGATTTGCGTTACCTTTTCAAAAGAGCACGTGAAAATACAGTTATGCATCATATACCTCCCACCTGAGCACTCAAAGGAGACAAGAAACGAACTCTATGCTTGGCTTGCTGCAAATCTAAAGCCATCAGTCGACACAATAATAGCGGGAGATTTTAATTTGCCTTTTCCGAAACACAGGGAGGCCAAGAAAGAGCTGGATGCTACATTGGGTGCATTGCACTTAACGCAGCTTCCGACACCAGTGACAAGGGGAATGCAGCAACTTGACCTGTTGTATCATAGTTCCTTAGACATAAGGCTAGCGCAAAACTGCATAAAATTTAAGTCGGACCACAATCCCATTGAAATAGAAGCAGCACTGAAGATACATAAATACATCCAGGGTAACCACACGAACTGGGAAAAGCAAAGTAAGTATCTTTTCTCCGTGAAGTATATTAAATCAGAGGTCATTCTCAGTCACCTGACTAGTTACAACTGGAATGACCTGCAAGAAAAGCCAGTAGACGAAGCTTTAGAAATGATCACTAAAAAGCTATACCAAACAGCATTGGAAGGAGCAGCAAAAGAAATCAAAATATCTGAGAGAACAAAAGAATGGTTTAACCCACAACTGAAAGCAAGTTTCCTCAGGAAGCAAAAACTGTATAGAAAATGGCAAAGAACGGGTCATCCTGCCGATCACATTCGTTATAAGAAAGAAAGAGCACATTTCATCAAAGCGAAAAGACAGGCACACTGCAGTGTTGTTCATAATAAACTAAAAAGAGCAAAAAGAATTACTAGCAATAGAAATAGCACAGAGAATATGACCGAATGCATTTTCAAGGAATGGGCTAATAACACTTTTAGTAACCTGCATGGACTGAATCAAATTGAGAACACTGATAATGGTAACAAAATTTTTGAATTCCTGAAAGATTTAAACAAGCGAAACCATTCGGCAATAGAGGAACCAACAAGACCTCCTTTGAGTGAAATACAAATCACCAAAGAGAGCGTAATGAAAGCAATCAACGATCTGCCCAATAAGGCCACTGTTGGACCAGACAAATTTCCAATGTTCATCCTTAAGATAAGTAGCCCATTTATAATAGATCTATTACTGCACATCTATCAGGAAATCATCAGGTCAGGAGCTTTCCCGCAAGCCTGGAAAAATTACATTGTAACCCCAATACCAAAGATTAAACACCCAAAATTGGCTAAGGATTACAGACCAATTTCTGTCAGCTGCACCCTACAGAAGGTATTCGAAAAAGCACTGCTTCCCACCATCAATCAACACTGCTTCAGCCATAGACCACCGCATTTGCACTCAGTTATTTCGGGTAGATCAACAATAACAAACTTACTGGAAACCCTTTTTCGCGTGCAGAGAGCACTAAATGAGAAGGAGCAAATTGATATTATTTTTTTGGATATCTCCGCAGCCTACGACAACGTCTCAATTCCAGCGCTCATTGCGATTTTAAAGAATTATTTTAATGTAAGAGGAAATTTGTTAACTATAATAACCAGCCTGCTAGAACATAGAAAACTTATTGTTAAGCACCAAAAGCTACAATCTTGCTTTACCATCTCGCGAGGAGTGCCACAAGGGGGAGTTCTTTCGGCTACTCTTTTCGCGGCCGCCCTGGAGCCGTTTCTTGCACGGTACTACAATTTTATAACATATGCTGACGATGTAAAATTCTTCATCACTTCCAAAGACCATGAATCAGCAGAAGGTATTTGTCAGATGGCAAATAGCACAATCAGAGAATTTGAGAGCTACCTGGATTGCATCGGGCTCCGTATTAATGCGCAGAAGTCTGCCCAAATGACCATAACTTGCAAGCAGAATAAAAATGACATCTCGATCTCTGTGAACGGGTCTAATGTGGTAAAAGTGCACTCTCACCTGGACCTGGGTCTTAAGTGGGATGACAGACTCACCTTTGCTCAACACTTCGCCCATATGAAGACAAAAATATTCGCCGCTTTATGGGCTACTAGACAGGAACTGGTAGGAATTAGGGATCCTCAGCTAGCGACCAAGTACATTTTAATGTGTGTCCTGCCAATTGCAATGTATGCCTCGCAAATCTGGTCTTCAGCTCCAGATTCACATTATAAGTCCGTCCTTGGGATCGAGTACTGGTTCTTGCGATGGCTTAACAGAATTGCTGGCCACCCTTTTACTATCTCAAGGGCCATTCTATACTCAAACCTTAACATCACACCCTGGATGCAGCGGACAATTAACAGGAACATACACACTCTCGCACAAATGCTCACAGGCAGAGTGGATGCTCCAGTCCTGGATAATATTCTAGTCAAACCGCGTGCCACTGCTAGACGTTGCGGGGAAGTAAATAATCCACTGCGTCCAGTCCTGAACAATCTTAGTAGCCTGCAAAGATTCTTCCCATCAAATGCAGCGAAAATATTTAACTCACTACACATAGATGCCGAAAAACTGTGTGAGGATGCAACATACCGGAAAGAGATCTTCCAGGATTCGTATAGACTTACCAAAATATGAATCGGCTGCAAAGTACCAAAGAATTTAGAGTAAAAGAGAAACTTTCTGCTTTCAGAACAATAATAATTTGTTGACTGTAAAAATATACCTTCTGTAACAGTTATGTAAATATGTAATTTATAGATGGAATTATTAGTGAATTGTAAATATATCAGTTGTATAATGTATGTACAGAATCATCAATGTGTAAATACTGTATATATTAAACATAAAATGTGTATATAATATTTCGGGACGAGACTACGTGTTCAGTATATGTAACCCACTGCACGTAGTATCTCGTACCCTGATATGTACTTAGCACCCTCCTGGCACTTTGCCGTCCCGGGGTGGTTTCCTTATGGAAATAAACGGATAATAATAATAATAATAATAATAATAATAATAAAAGATTAGCTAATCCAGCAATTTTAATATTTGATGTGCCCAAAGATAAGGAAGAAATACTGGAACACTTATATTGCAAAAATTTCAGGGATTTTGGTTTTACAGAGAAAGAAGTACAAGATAGTGTGACTTTCAGATTTAGTACAGGTTCTAAACAGCGGGTGATTAATTGGGTAATTAGCCTGGTCCCGAAGATGTATAACAGTATCTTGCAGAATGACAGAGTATTTATTGGATATAATTCACATAAGTTTCGAAAATTTAAAATAGTGACTAAGTGTTTGAGTGTCTCGGATACGGACATTCTCCAGTCTACTGTACTCACGAATCTATTATATTTGGCCACTGTGCTCAGCCTAGTCATATTTATAATGATTTTTAAAATAAAGATTTGCCTCCTAAATGTACAAACTTTAAAAAGAGAGGCAGGAAGTGTGAACACACTCTTTGAGGGATTCACAGTGTCCAGAATATATAAAAACATTAGATTTTGCCAGTACACGTGTTTCTAATGAGTACTAGTGGTATAAACTCTAGAGTTTGTGATGATAATAATGTAGAATTGATTAAGTTTATGCAAACGGTCATAGATGCAGAAGGGTTCTGGATGAGGCTAGAGTTGTAATGATTGATTATGGGTTAGATGCATTATGTTTGCAAGAACCATATGTTTGTGTTTTTGCAGAAACGTATAAAGTGACTGGTTTTCCAGTAACATCCAAGGTAATCCATACAGTGAGTGTGAAACCAAAAACAGCTATTGTTGTTTTCAATAAAAATATAAATGTCACTGTTATATCAAGTTTTTGTTCCGAATGTGCTACATGTGTACATATTGTCACTTCTGTGATATCGGTTTATATAGTGTCTCTATACTGTTCTCCTGCTATTAGTATTGATGTTAGTATTCAATATTTAGAAAGACATGGAATTTGTGGCTGGCAGTAATGTAATCATAACATTAGATGCAAATGCTAAATCTAGAATGTGGCATAGCAATTTTGGAGACGGCACATTAGGATGATTTTATTTAATGTTATAATTTGAATATTTTAAATTTGCCTAATAAGCCGCATACATTTGACAATTTACATGGCAGTTCTAATATTGATATCACTTTAGTTAGTCAGTCTTTAGATAGAAGAATTTCTTATTGGGATGTGAAGGATAACTTTACTAATAGTGATCACAGATCCATTTTGTTTTATTTGCGTTTATACAAAGGTCAGTTAAATAAGCCTGTGTTACAAGATCACACTAGATTAAACTTTAGATCAATTAATTGGAGAAAGTTTGTCTTGTATGTATAATAGTATAGATTCAAATAATGTTCAATCTTTGAACGATGTTACAGCGACAGAATATGTGTTTTTTGTCCGGTCTATGTTATTGAATGCTTTATGTTTTGCTGTTAAGCATAAGAGAAATATTACATATAAAGTACCTTGGTGGTCAGCTGAATTAACTGTATTAAGGCATGAGGTGTTTGAACTAAGGAGGAAGTGTCACAGGCTGAGAAATTGGGGTGCTTTTGAGGCTGAGGTGTATAACGGTTTGTATAAATCGTTATACATCTGGTTTTTAATGTTCAGAATACTGATCACTGGGGACTTCTGTTTAAGCTAACCAGGAATAAACTAAATTTAAATAATCCAGAATTTAAAACAAATACACCAACCGTTTAACTATAGTGGTTTAATACTGAATGTACCAAACGATACTACACTGTAAAATAATATATGCAAAAAACTGATTTACAAAATAAAATTTGCGATAAAAATTTTAAAATATACGATAAAATACTTAAGGATGTGTTGCTTAAACATCATTGTTGTTGAGAAAGGAGGCGGAAGCCCCCGAAAGCTTCAGTCAATGTTTTATCGCTTTTAATTTTATTGTATTTTAAATATTTTATTTATATTTTATTGTATATTTTAAAATTTTTATCGCAAATTTTATTTTGTAAATCAGTTTTTTGCATATATTATTTTACAGTGTAGTATCGTTTGGTACATTCAGTATTAAACCACTATAGTTAAACGGTTGGTGTATTTGTTTTAAATTCTGGATATGTACTCTCCCAACCTTAGAGGCCTTTTTGAAGATAAATTTAAATAATGCAATAAGTACAGTTACTTCTGATAATGGGGAAACTACTGATTGGTTAACAATTATAACTACAACAACTGATAAATTATTCTTTGTGGATGAACATAATGAGTATTCTGAGTATCAGAGGAAGGTTAGAAAATAGAATTTTAGGTATATTGGTAATAATGATGTTGAATTGTTTTATATTACTGAACTTAGGTCAGTTTGCTATAAATTGAATGTTAATAAAACTCCAGGAATTAATACGCTTGAGAATAGCTGTATTATTAAAATTGTAGACATGTTTCCTGATCTTATATTAAATATGTTTAATAAATGTTTTGTTTCTGGGACTGTACCTGGGTTCTGGAAGATGGCTTTATTTAAATTAATAAGGAAACCTGGCAAGCCAGTTACTGATCCAAGAGGCTACCGGCCTTTTTCATTGTTACCAATTCTTGAAAGAGTATAGGAAAGATTGATATTAATGAGATTGGAGGCTTTATTTTTGTGCAGGAATTTAAATTTTCCACATAAATTTGGTTTTAAAAGGAAAAGCTCGACAGAGGATGCAATACACGTTCTTGTTAATTATAGTATAAACTCTAATTGCAAATATGCCTGAGCCCTCTTCATTGATTTTTAGGGGACCTTTGATATTGTTTGGCATGAGACTGTGTTGGCCTCTTTGAGAACACTGCAGTGCCCCGATTTATTATACAGAATAATTAGAGATTATTTAAATGGGAGGAGAATTATTGTTAAGGCACCACATTCTAAATTTGAACGAGATATTAACAGGGGTTGCCCACAGGGATCAGTCTTAGGTCCAGTCTTCTGGAATCTGGTACTTAATATGTGGCTGCATGATGATACACTTGATTGTCATAAAACCGCGTATGCGGATGATTTAGTGTTGTGCGTGCAAGGAAAACCAAGGAGGGATATCGAGGGTAAAATTAAGATGGTTGTGGATAGTCTCGCAGATTGGGCTACAGATAATAAACTTAGTATATCTTCTACTAAGATGGTCATGATGTTGACTAAAGGGAAACTTGATTACAATAGGCCTCCTTGGGTATTTATTAATAATAAGCACATACCTTTGGTCTCTAAGGTCAAGCACTTTGGCGTAATTATAGATGATAATATGTCGTTTGTGGCACATTTTGAATATCTGAATAGCAACGTTAAACAATTTACTGCCTCTATTGTAAGGATTACTAGAAAGGACTGGGGACTCGGTAAAAGGGTCCTTGGGTTATATTATAAGGTTATAATCTTACCTATAGTATCATACGCTGCTTCTGTCTGGTTTAAGAAATTAATGTAATTAAATTTAGGAATAAAATTAACTCAATTCGGAGATCCATGTTGCTAACAATATTAAGAGTATGTAAAACTGTCTCTACGCATGCAATCCAGGTAATTGCTCGCACCCTACCGCTAGATCTATATATAGCGTTTAGGGCATTCAGCTATTTCTTCAGAAAGGAAATTCAGATTTCATTTTTGGGTATTACTAATGACATTTTGGTAGATATGAAAATTGAAGAAAAAATATATGGTTAAAGTTAAATGAAATAGGGCAGAACCGTTGGAGCACAAGTAATAATAAAGGATAATAAAGCGATAGGCCTGTATGATTTAGGATCACTACGTGTTTTACCTGGTTTTGGGAATATTCTGATGAGAGCAGACTTTCAAAGAACAGAGAAATTCCCAGCTATAAGACACTTGTTGAAGAGTTTCAAAAGTTAGTTTGGTCTAATAGAGAAAAATCGTTTCATGAAAATGGTTTCCAGTAGATCAGTTCCTGGGCATTTGTTGTTACTCATTGAAGAAACTACATTTTTAAGCTCATCCATAGTAAATAAAGGAGTAGAAATGGGAAAATCATATTTCTCATTTTCTTTCCTAACTCCAGGGTGGTAGGCAAAATAAAGAGTTTTATCATCATTGGAAAAAAGTCTCTCAAGTATTTTATTGGCAGTTTGCGTCCAGGTTAGAGTTTCAGTATTATTTCAGATTATTGTATTCAAGATATCACCAGGAGTTAATTTATTTTACTGATTTTATATATAAGACCCAACGGGTCTTGATTTCCAGTTGTATGTACAAAATTCTGCCGAGATTTGACCTTACTATTATATATTGCTTTAGTATATATCCTCTTCTCATTTTTATAATTTAACCTATTGACCTCAAGTAAAGGCTGTCTATTTCTGTTTGCAATTTTGATAAAGGAACCTAGCGTGATGAACCTTGCGACGTTGAATTGTTAGCTCATTTCTCCACCACGGGGTACATTTCGTACGGAAAGCTTTCGTTTTGGTAGATTTTGTGATAGCTGTAAAGATAGTGTTTTTAACAAAATTTGCCAATTAATTATCGTCAGGATGGTCCACAGAGAATCAGACGGAAAATCTTTAAAGATTGATTTGTCAAAGTTTTCCTAAATTATATTTCGTAGGGAAAATCTGACCAGGTCATTAGGCGGAGCTGTAGTAGTTTTAGAAGAACAGAGGTCAAAAGATATAAGTCATCTGAAACTCTCAAATCTGTATGTACATCCCACTCAGAAATTAGAGAAGAGATACTGTATGTATGTATGTATTTAACTATCGAAGGGTGGCACTCGGACATACATCCATCTCCACCAATTTAACATATAATACCATGTTCTCATAATGCCCTGTTAGTGTGTCTGTACACGTGTGTGTAATGTGTTGTAAAGTGAAACAGGCTACTGTGGCACCAGGTGATAGTCCATTGGGCAATTACCACCTGGTGCCCATCCCTGGCACGAGGAGTTAAGCCTGGGTTTACTAACTCTGGCGGTGCATATTGCACCTAGATCCCGCACCCACCAGTAAGTGTGCAAGACTGGTGGGTGCCAGCAGTCCCGTTCCTGGGCTGCCCACACATTGAAGAGCCTATCCATCTATCCTATCCATCTACGTAATATCAAACCCCCCCAGCGGTGTGTATAGGCATACATCATATGGTGTGTGCAGACAAGTGAAATGAGTATATACATGTGTATATGCACATACATATTATGATTTTTTTTTTTTTAAGGTCCTAGCCGCTGAAATCTCAGGAAACTAAGCGGCAGGACCTGCCAGAGTAACTAAGTCTACTGGGTTCCTGGTCTGCCTCCACGGGGCGAAGGTGGGGCAACGTTGGGCTCCAACAGGGGCCCAGCGGCTAAATGACCAGATGAACAACGGTACACGACATTACACATGTACAATACCCACACACTTTTAAATCTCTGATACCTTACACCTTACACCTTACATTGAAGAGCCAGCAAATAAAAAAAAAAAAGTTTTATCCCCAAAAACAGAATGCCTATCCATCCAGAGAAGGAGAGAGAGAAAAGAAAAATAACCACAGGTACACGCCTCCTTTTATTAAATATCAACCTGCAAAACCGTTGAAATTCTACAAAATTTCTTTCATTAGACAGCCAAATTAATTCAGAACCCCTAATAAAATTAGGTACCAAATTAAATAAATCTAATCTAAATTCATCATACAAACTGCATTCATATAAGATATGATCTCATGTTTCCAACCTTCCACAAACAGAGTAAGGATCTTCCACTAAACCAAATTGATGCAACTTACTTTTTAAGGAACCATGCCCGTAATCAAATATGAGAATCCCATACTTGGATAAAACCAGCAATGCAATTTGTTATTAAAATTAAATTCGACACTAGTTATAAAAAAATAAGTTACTCTACCAGTACTACTGGAATCCCAACGGTCCTACCATAATTTAATTAATTTTACCAAAATTTCTCTCTTCTGTTTGATAATTGCAGACGAAACTTCATTAGTAATCCCCATAAATGTAATTTGTTTTCCCTTACATATAAAATAACAAAAAGCTCTATACACGACTGCTAAATCATAAGGCAATATCCCCGCAATCACCTGTAGAGCATCAGTCGAAACGGTCTTACAAACACGCAAAATAGTTAACAACATTATTCTTTGTATTGATAATAGTGTTTGTTTAAATCTTACATTGAGAGTACGAACGTACCAGATTGCTGCAGCGTACGACACAATCGGAATAAAAATAGCTTTATAATATAGATACAAAATGCGTTTACCTAATCCCCAATCTTTTCTGGTAACCCTAACTATAGAGGCAGTGTAATTTTTTTTAGAGAAGAGATATTGTCCTCTGTCTGTATAGAGACTATATCATATGCAGATATTGTTCGTAAAGAGAAAGAGCAAGCGCCACAGAGTTTGGAAGTGCACGCCGTTTTTATCAAATCGGACTGTGACTATTTAAAGTCCAGTGAAGCCGTAAAGGAAGTTGTTTTACGTGCGATGAAACCAGTCCTCAAAAATATAAATGTGCGTCGAATGAGAACTATAAAAGATAACGGTGTTGTACTGGAAGTGGCCAGCAAAGAAGATGTTCAAAAGGTAACGGCTTCTGATACTATAAAGGCCAAAGGAATGAAATTTGAAGTCCCTAAGAGACCTAGAAAACGTCTCATTATTTATGATGTCGATGGTTTCCTCAGAACTAAAAGGAATTTTAGTTATCATGGTGAGTACTGCACTTTTCCAGAAGAATACTATTATTAGGTCAGTGGAAAAAGTTGCTAACAAGGACACTAAAAACTGGATCATATGTAGATAGTGTTCGTAAAGAGAATGAGCAAGCGCGACAGAATGTGGAAGTGCACGCCCTTTAAATAAAATCGGAATGCGACCAGTTAAAGTCCAGTAAAGCCGTAAAGCAAGTTTTTCGTGTGGTGAAACCAGTCCTCAAAAATGTAAATGTGTGTCGAATGAGAATTATAAAAGATAAAACTTTCCTTAGCGTGCGAGACTTTTTATAATTTTTAGTGGTTCTTAGAGGCTACCGGTGATTTTGTTTGTTTTCCTGCTTGTTGAGGAAATTGTATTGTAGTGCGATTGCTTGTTGTTGTTTGTATTTGATTACTTATGTAAATTTGCATAATTAATTGTTTAATTTGAATTTGTGTCTTTTAAATTGATGATTTAGATTGTTGTTGCGATTATTAGCTCAGTCGCAAAAGTTGCTAACAAGGACATTAAGAACTGCATGATAGAAGTTCCCCTTGAGATGCGTAATATCTTAATTGAGAAATGTAGGGTATTTAAATAAATAAATAAATAAATTTTCTGTTTATACTCCGGGACGACCAAACGGTCAGAGGAGTTTTTACAAGATACACAGAATACAAGAAACAGCACCGTATTCAGCAGTCACGGGCTTGAACCCCGGTCACTCAAGGCACGTGTACTTATGCACGCGCGCCTGACCACTAGGCTACGGCGGCCACTTCTCCACTGGTCCTCATAGAAGGTGCGTCATAGATACCTAACGATAAAATGTTTTAAGTGCGTTGCTTTCGATAACATTGCCAAGAACTGTAAGTTTAATACTGTGTGGTCTTTGCTCAGGAGAAGGTAAATTTTTCATATGCAGTCCGAAGCGGACTGAAAGGCCTATTTGTGTGAATTGTGAGAAACGAGGCAAAAACTCTGATCAATCCGTTAGAAGTAGAGAATGTCCTATACATAAGAGTTATATAGATCAGATTAAAAGTAAAGTTGTTTATGGATAGCTTTCCATAACAGCGTGCGAGACTCTGTTTATAATTTTTAGTGGCTCTTAGAGGCTACCGGACTGATTTTCTTTTGTTTTCCTGCTTGGTGAAGTAATTGTATTGTGGTGCAATTGCTTGCCATTGCTTGATTTTGATTATATATATAAATTTGCATTATTCATTGTTTAATTTGAAGTGTCTTTTAAATGGATGATTTAGATTGTGGTTGAGATCAAAGAAATCGGAACTCTGTGTACTTGGTGTTGTTTTTAAAATTATGGAGATTGGAATTGCTAGTACCGAACTGCCTCCACGGGGCTATAGATGGCAAATGTCCCTGTTGCAGGGCTTTCCCTGTTGCATGAAAGGCTAAATAGGTCGATGTAAATAGTTTATTACGTTGTTGAGCTTCCTGCTCCGGAAACGCTTCAATAAGTGTAAATATGATGATGATGTCCCCAAATGCTCTAATAAAGTTAACCCAGCGGCGATGTAGGCGATCCTTGGCATGTGGGATCAGTTTGAATCTAAAGCGACTGAAGTTTACAACTAAAACCAGACGTTGAAGGGGCAGCTGGTGGGGGAAATAAAAGGTCTTTACTCTATTTCTTTTTTTTTTTTTTTTGATTAATTAAATATTCTTTGTTTAATGTTCTTGTTTTGTTCCCTTTTATTTATATAGACCTTTTTTTCTATACCCCCACTTACACATCTGATTTCAGACTTCACAGGACAATTCCTGATTCAAGGGAACTTCTCAATTACATGTAATTCCCTTCGGAAAGGCTAAATGTTCAAGAATAACAAAAGCATACGTTAATTTATAACATTTACACATATATATATATATGTAAATGTTATAAATACTTATATATATATATATATATATATATATATACACACACAACATGAAAAATTGATGAAACTCAAGCACATACTAGTATTATTCAAATTTGCCCATGTAGCATCAGGTATATATGGGATTAAATACATTGGTTTTACACTAGAAGGGTTATTTCTTTATACACAACATAATCGATATCCTTACACAAAAAACTGCTAACGTTTCTTCTTTCTTCACACATGATCAATAAATACTTAAGAGGTTTAGTTAACACCCTTTATATACAACCTATGTAAATCAAATTCTTACCTTATAAATTGATTTAGGAATTTCACTCTTAACTTCTGATTTATTTAGAGCCTCATTTTGTCTTGGGGAATATAATTTCACAATCTTTCTCTAATCAAGATAAATCATACAATTAACATCGATTTCTGGACTAATGCTTGTTCCAAGGGTTAGCTACATTCATAAGGCTATTTCTTTCTCCGTATTTCTCTACCCTTCCCTTCCAAAATATATCATACCTATATGTTAGACAATAACTAATAACAAATATCAAATTTCTCTCCTTTACCTTTCTACATATGTCTAATCATACATTAATCAAAACCCATATCTGATTTTTCTCTATATTTATGTATATATATATATTTATATTTTTGTACATCCTTCCTTTAACATCTTTCTAAACTTCTACTAATCTGATATTAGAGTTCCTACAGTCCTTTATAGGTAAGTGAGAATACCTTATAACTAGTCACTTACTTAATTTTACGAATCGGACTTCTCTGTTTTGTGGCCTTCCGCTCCTTGTTTGGGACTGTCATCAAAATTTGCCAAGGGCATTCATCTCAGGACTTCTAGTTTCTCAATGGGCTGTAGTCTACGTCTGGATAGGGCATCACTGTGTCTCTTAGGAATTTATGGACTCGTCTTCGATACTGCTACTTAACCTTCGGTTCAGCTATTCTGGCGGACTGGGGATTACAACTTTATCTTCTCAGCTCACTTATCTGCGCCTTGACTTTACCACTGCCTTCAGATGATGGACTAGGGTTATTTCTTTCCTTGGCCTTTATCACTGCCTTCAGATGATGGACTAGGGTTATTTTTCTCCTGATACTACTTATTTTCACGCTGGCCACTTTCTCTACCTTCCTACTCATCGAGCTACTAATTCCGCGTTTTCTCTCCTTCTCTCGAGCTACTAATTTTGCGAATTTCGCTCCTTCTCTCTCCACCTTATTAAAACTTATTCACAAGAAGAAAACTCACAGGGCATCTCGCACTAACTCCTTCTCCACTCCACTCCACTCCTTCTCATCCACAAGGAGAAAGCTCATAGGGTGCCACCCTCGCGCCTTTGTTCCACCTTTTAAAAACTTCTTATTAAAGTAAGAAATATTTCCCAGCGCTCGTTTGCATACGGGTCACTACCCTTGCCTTCCAACTACGGACTACTCGACTGTTCTCTTCTATTATGAAACTCCACTAACTTTTCTTAACTTACTGACTGCACTTAAACTTATCTAACCCTTCACTACTCCATCTTAACTTTGTCAGAACTTTCCTAACTGGCTGACAGGACAGGACAGGACTTATCTAACCCTACACAACTTATTACTCATTTTCCCACTAACATTGTCAAAAACTCAACTCTGTCTTTCCTAACTCATCTTCACAAAACACTAACAAAAGCTCAACTCAGTGTTTATAACTCATTTCCATAAACACCCACATAAACTCAACTTTGTGTTCTTTTTAACCCATTTTCAACAAACACTAACAAAATCTCAACTGTGTGCCCCTCTTGGCTGCGTGCGCTCTCTTTTTGTTTTCCGAATTTGTGTACCGCCCTTTTGTGTTGGCCCACCTTCGCCCAGAAATTTAACCACTCGTACTTCAATATTTAAATTTACATCCCGACTATTCGCTACTGTGGGTTTCCCATGCTATGTCCATCCCCGCTAAATTCAACCTCCCATTTTAATATCACTATTCCTTTCCCAGGCCGTCTGTTGCTTTTACGTTCGCCGCCATCTTTCTGTTTCACCTAACACCTTTACTTCCTAAGATGCCAAAACTTGCTATCACCGACAGCCAGACGCCAGTCTTAAATCTCATCGGAGCATTTGTCCCGTATTTACTACCCGACTCGTCTCCAGATGTCACCGATTAAAGGAATGTCCCGACAAACTCAATCCTTTGCTGTATTGTTCTTTCAGAGACATAATTATTCACACGTACTCACTAGCTCCTACCTGTGTCCCATTGTTATTGTTTATTCCCGTGTGCTGGGAGCTGAGGTGCACCCCTTCTGCTAGTCATTTCTTTGTTTACCCCTCTCTCTTGTGACCTTGTCTAAATTTAATCCTTTGCGAGTGACCCATTATCTTAGTAATATTTGTGACTGGTAATGTTTCACTGCCCTATATTGCTATATCAGAAGCATTACTTTTAATTAATCTCTCTTTTCTATAAAATATTTTACTTGATATAAAATCTTAATTTTATATCTTAAAAGCTGAAGAGTCAATCCTCTTTCAAATCGTTCGCAGATATCGAACCGAATCGTTCGCAGATATCGTACGCAGAGAGAAGGATAAAGATCCAAAGAAAGTGGAAGTGCATGCCGTTCTTACTAAATCGGACACTGACCATCTAAAGTCCAGTGAAGCTATGAAACAGGTTGTTTTGCAGGCTGTTAAACCAGTCCTCAAGAATATCAATGTACGACGAATGAGGACTATTAAAGACAACGGAGTTGTGCTGGAGGTGGCCAGCAAAGAAGACGCCCAGGGAGTACTGACTTGTGAGATTATAAAGGTGAAGGGAGGGAAAACTGAAGTCCCTAAGAAGCCCGGAAAACCATTCATCATCTACGATATTGATGGCGATGTGCAGAAGGAAGATTGTCTGTCTGAGTTGTATGAAAGGAATTTTAGTTCTCATGGGGTAAGCAGAGCACTATTCCAAAAGACTACTCTGATTAGGTCAGTGGAAAAAGTCGCTAAAAAGAATACAAAGAACTGGATCATTGAAATTCCCAAAGAGTTGCGGAAAATATTGATCAAGAAAGGCAGAGTCGTCACTGGTCGCCCTATAAAGTGCGAGATATATATGTTTTACGGTGAAATGTGTAAAGTGTGTTGCCTTTGGACATGTAGCCAAGAACTGTAAGTTTAAAGCTATGTGGTCATTACGCTGGAAAAGGTCACTTTTTCGAAGAGTGTCCAAAGCAAGCTGATAAGCCTATTTCTGAGAACTGTAAGAAGCCAGATAAAGAATCTGACCATTCTGTTTGAAGCAGAAATTGTCCCATCTACAAGATTTATTTAGATCAGATTAAAAGTAAAGTTTTTTATGGATAGTACTTCCATAACAGCTAATAATGAAGCGTTATATATTCCACAGGTTAATGGTCAGAGATCATATCCACTTGCCCTGTAATTAGCAAAGCGAGCTAGGAATGAAAATATGACTGCATCCCTATCGCAAGAGCCGTATACGACGAACGATAAAGTACGAGGTTATCTCTTAGAGTATAAGGTTGTTTAGTATGGTCTGGGATGTTAGGCTGCGATCGTTGTCTGCAATGGGGATTTGTTGGTTATCCAGCTGCAAAGGTTGTGCTCCTCGCACTTTGTTTATGCGGAGGTGATTGATTCTTTTGGAAGAATTTACTTAGTATCTATGCCCAGTATCGTGAAGAGCCACAGGCCTATCTGCGATAAATTGACGAATTGTGTTCTCTGTTAGCAGGTCAGAAAATTTTAATAGGCATGGATGCGAATGCCAAGTCCAGTGAGTTGGGGTAGTGATAATTCCGATTATAGAGGACTACCCTTTGAGGACTGTATACTAGTGAAGAGACTCGAAATTCTAAATGTCCCTGGTCAGCCTTGTACCTTCTCTATATTACAAGGCGAGTCAAATATCTATATTACGATGTGTACTAGAAATGTGGTGAATGAAGTGGTTAAATGTGCAGTTGAGACCAACTGGTCTATTAGTAACCACCCTTTATATACGAAGAGAGATCCGCCCATTTGAGCGAACAATTGCCGAAATTAAGTGGATACGGTTGTGGTGAGTACCACTAACTGGAATAGGTTTAAGTCAGTCTTAACCGATACGACTGCCGATGAGAATGGAGGCAAGGTTGGCGTTGTGGCCTGGCAGCCCACAGAGTTTCTATGGTTAATGAGTCTCTTCGGAAGGCTTGTTTTGTTTCTATGAGAAGAGGAAAGAATAGAACAATGTCTGTTCCCTGGTGGTGGTGTGGGGAATTAAGCAGACTAAGATGCCTTGTTAATAAAACTACAATGAAATTCCAAAGAGCCAGGCGGTCTGTCTATCTTGACCTGGATGACTACCGGGAAGTTCGGTTATGGCTTGGAGTAATTATACCAAACAGATTCGTGTTTGCAAGCGTAAGACTTGGCATGACTTTGTTTCCGACAAGGGCAACATGAAACCTTGGGGACTGCCGTACCAGATTGTCATGTAAAAGGTTAGACTTGTTTAGGTAAAGCATTGTTTTCAGTGAATCGAAACGTAATAATATTTTGTCCATTATATATATATTTTTTTATTAGTCCTTAGAGGACTGGATTCTGTGATTTCCAGTTTATTAGCGACAGGACTTTAAACTGCTTGTACACAGATTTGGGCTTCCTGGGAACAGAAACTACTGGCATTCATTGCTATTACACTTTCTGGAGTGGATGCGGGAATCGTTTTCGTATTCACCACCGTACATGATTATAGGAGACTGCTGCACCCATATGACCCATAGGAATAAGCATTCCTATGGGTGTTTGTAATATTACATTTAGTTTAGTACATGTTGAGTCTAGCTCGCCCCCTCGTGGCGTGGACGGGTACTGGGAAGCAGCCTTCCTGGTAGCAAAGTGGCCAGAAACAGGTAATCAACACAACAACACAACAAGACACACACTACGCAAACATAACACTACACTCATTTCTGGCCATTGTATAGATTCATGTATATCACCACAGAGAACCATGGCGGGGATAAATTAACGTTTAGCGGCCGCCTTTCGTAAGACAAAACATATGTCCACGTCCACATGACTCCTCAGCTTCGATTTCAACATCTGAATTTCAGTATAAACTTCAATCGCTTTAGCTTCTACCTGATCCCACATGCCAAGGATCGCGTACATTGCTGCACGATTAATTTTATTAGAGCTACTGAACATATAGTCATGAAGTCGCTGGCGCACTACTTTCATATCTTTAAAGTTTTCCATAGGATCTTTCTCTTCATCTGAATCCTCTCGGAGACGCTTAGCAGCAGTTCTCTGTAAAGGCTCATGATCCATAATTTCTTTCAAAGCACTGTCCAAAACATTCCGGTCACACAGCACTCAATTACAACGTGCGCAGAACCGGACACAGAAGCACACCCTACACAGCTACCAGAGGCAGTACCAGCCCCAGAATCAGCAGCTTCCATTTTATCACCAACAAACTTCTTAAGGCTAAGTTTTGCTTTAGGTTGAGCAGCCATGTTCTCTCACAATGTTGATAAGGCAAAAGAAAATACAAACAAAATAAGCAACACTGATGTATATATATGGCACAATAGATAATGGCTTTTGAAATACACAATGTCCGAGATTCCTTTTCCCGCACTACAACAGTCACTTCAGACTGTGAAAGTCCGACAGTCAAGGCCTACTTAGCCGACCAGGAGTCCCCTGCTCGCCTACCCTGGACTACGCGGAAATGAGGCCAACCACTCAGCAGTACTTCACAGTACAGTTCTATAAGCTACTACTTATTACAACACATTAAGATATATAATAAACGCAAGATCAAAGCAAAGAGAACACTGTGCACCCAGACCAACAAAATGGTACCGGTGCAGCATTTGTGGACATCATCATCATCATATGTACACTCATTGGAGCGTTTCCCGAGCAATAAGCTCAGCAATGCAATTTAGCTATTTATATCGACCTATTTAGCCTTCCGTGATGAAAACCAACAGGGAAGTTTACCATCCCTAGCCTTGTGGAGGCAAGTCGCTACTACCCGTAAAATTTCACACCTTTGTATAATAATTTAATAGAAATCAGATTGCTTTGATCAAACCACAATCAGAAATTTAAACTCAATTTAGAAGTCAACGTTAAAAATATATAGGTCAATTGCACCATATTTTCATATATCAACACAATATAAGCAACGACAAGCAGTTGCAAAACATCCGCTAACATGCGAGAATAAATAATACATACTTACAGTAGTGTGCCAAGCACTACCAACATATATACAGTTCTGTACATTTAATACAACCATTCTATGGAAGCTCGAACCTTATCATTCGCCATGAAGCGCCCACACAGGAGGAAACACCAACAATCGAAAAGAGCACTACACTGACTGCTGAGCAGCAGGAAGGAGCCTCTGACCAACAGAGAAAGCTGAACCCATTGAGACAGTTGTTATGGAGAACTATCCATAAACAACTTTACTTTTTATCTGCTCAAAGTAGTTCTTGTAGATGGGACAATCCTTACTACGAACAGGATGGTCAGAGGCACTACCGCGACAAGCAACTCACACAGGTAGGCTTTTTGGCGTTCTTTGTACAATCCTTAAGAAAGTGCCCCCCCCAGCACAGTGGCCACACAGCCTTGAATTTACAAGTCTTTGCTTGGTGCCCGAAGGCTAAACATTTAAAACGCTTCACTGTGAAGTACATACCTCGGACTTTGTAAGACGATCAGTGCAGGAACACTGCCTTTCTCGATCAAGATATTCCGCAACTCCGTGGGAACCTCAACGATGCATTTCTTCGTGTTCTTATTCGTGACTTTTGCCACCGACCTAACAATGGTACTCGTCAGGAAGATAGATCTACTCACACTGTGAGAACTAAGGTCCCGCTCAAACAGCTCATAAAGAAAATCTTTTTTGACATCAGCATCTACATCGTAGAGGATGAGACGTTTTCCAGGCTTCTTGGGGACCTCAGTCTACTACCCCCTTTGCCTTTATAGTCTCACAGTTTAGTACCTTTTGAGCGTCTTCTTTACTGGAAACCTCCAGCAGTACTTAAGTATCTTTGATAGTTCTCATTCGGCGGACATTCACACTCTTTAGAAGAGGCTTTACAGCTTGTAAAACAGTCTGCTTTACATCCTCACTGGTCTTCAGAGTCTTGGAATCCGATTTTATCAGAACGGCGTGCACTTCCGTCTTCTTAGGAAATATGCTCTTCTGAGTTCGTACGACGTCCGCATACGAAGTGGGCGCTATGATAGAGGACTGACTCTTCTGTTGAAGAGTCAGTCCTCTGTAAGTCAACCCGACCAGTCTGAAAGCTAGCTTGATTGCTACTGTTTTCTTGTGTTGTAACATTAATTCTTGATAGAGTTATTTATTGACGTTATAGTTTTTGGCGTAGTTAACTAATCTTCAGTTAATAATATTGCTGCGTCTCAGTTAATAATAGTCGGTTACTTTGAACCGACTATTATAGTTAATGGAAGGCAGAATTCATAGTAAGAAGCTTGGTAAAGGAGGGGGGAAGGAAGAGAAGATTAGAGCTTACCCCCCACCTTCCTTCCAGAGTTCCCATGTTGTACAATACTGATTCTGTAAAGAAAGGTTCTGAGACATCGTCTAAAGTTAAAAATATTAAAGCAAGTAGTGTTTTAAGTAGTGGAGGTAGTGGTGCAATGAGTACTGTTAGTGTCAATACTAAAGCTGTGATGTCTGGTAATGCTGATTCTCATATCCAGGTAGGTGGTGTGGAAAACGTAGTTAAAGTTGGCTGCATGGTTGAACAGGGGGTGCAGTTAGACGAAAATGTTGCCGTAACAGATTTCACAAATGATTTGTCAAATGTTAAGATAACTGATTTTCCGGATATTCAGCCTGATAATATGGTTTCTGAGGTAGATAGTTTTTATTCGGAATCGGGGAGAAGAAGTACAGGCACAAATGCTCGTGAGAGTGAAATAATTGTTGCTAACATACAGGATCAAAGGAAGAGGTACCCTGACGTGTTTACTATTTTTGAGCTTGTAACAAAGTTGAAGAAAAAAGTTATTGACTACATGACTAGTGAAAATAATAATGTGACTAAAGCTGCAACTAATTTCTTACTCTACGTATGGATAGACATGGAGACTATATCAACAACAGTAGTCATTGACAATGAACATCTTAAAACAAGGGTAGAGGAGATGGAGGTGCGTGCCAGTTTATTAGATGACATTGTAAGAGGGCAGCCTTTTTTATCTAATGTTGCAGAACAAAAGGGGACTTATGCGGACAAGGTTAGGGCTGGATTCAGCCAGCCTCAAATAGGTGAACAGGAAATATTAAATAATATCTGTATGTTGGATAATAACAGGAAGCTGAGCAAAGTGGCAAGATTGAATAATAAGGTTATTTTCAGGGCTGAGGAGTCCTCAGAACAGTATAAGTCAAGTCAGGAAGTCAAAGAGGTTATTGTTAACATATTAATGGAAAAGTTTCAAGAAATAAAAATTAGAAATCTAAGAGCTATACGAAATAAAGGAGTCTTAGTTGAAACAGATAATGATAAGGATTTGGCTAAACTCAGTAAGGCAGAGGTATTTTTTCAAAAGGGTATTAATCTGGATAAAGTAAAGTTACAGAACCCTACCATCTTAGTGTATGATGTTCCGAAGGAGTTAACTCAGGAGGATATTATTAGGGATTTATATAAGAAAAACCTTCAAGATTATGGATATGAAGAGCAAGAGGTCAGAGAGAGCATTGTTTTTAGATTTAGTAACAGTTCCAAGGCAAGGTTTAATAATTGGGTGATTGGGGTAGCTCCTCATATGTTGCAAAATTTGATGTGTATATAAGGTATAAGGTATGTTCGTGTCAGACGGCGCCTGGGCTTTCTCCCATCTCCGCGTATGTTCGCTGTATCGAGGACAGTCACTCTCAAGCCAGAGACTTGAAAGTGTGTGGGCCACGTCTGTGCAGTGTGATCTGTTGTGCCCACTGTTTGTCCGGCTTATTGGCCGCCAGGCCCCTAGTGGGGCCCGACGTTGCCCATACCCTGCCACGTGGAGGCTAGCCGGGTGTATCCAGTATCACAACTATTTGCTCTGGCAGGTCCTGCCACCTAGTTTCCTGGGATTTCAGTGGCTAGGGCCTATTAAAAAAAAAATAATAAATAAATAAATAAAAAAATAAATAAAAAATAATAATAATAAAAAAGTAAAAAAAAATAAAATAAAATAGTAGTAAAAAAAAAAATATATATATATATATACGCGTTTGACGTTAATTCTTAAGGAGATTGCTGTTAGGAAATCGCTGGTTGGGGTTGAACGCTAGAAAGATGTGTTAAAAGGCCTAGTAGGTCGGGCAGAATTTTGTTGTTATTAAATTTAGACGTGTGGGCTATACGCTAGATGAAAGATAAAAGTGGGAGGGAGGGGAGGCTGAAGACTGGGGGGTAGAAGTAGAAGTAAGGGGTCGATAGAGGAGATGACCCCTGCTAGACAGTATGGCATGCCCATGCCACACCAGAGGGGAGTTTGGATGGCGGGTGGGGGAGACGAAGAAGAGTTATCTCCCCCTGCCATGGATAAGGTATACAGTTAGAGTGGGGGAAGAGACTGAAGACTGGGGGGAAAGGCAGAAGCATGGGGACGATAGAGAAGGCGACCACAGGTGGTCAGTGAGGCAGGCGCATGCCTCACCAGGTGAAGAGATGGGTTGGCAGGGGAGGGAGGAAACAGAGCATGTCTCCTCTCCCTCCTGCCGGGGATAGGAAATTTAAGATGAATAGGGTAAGGGTACCCCATTCAGCTCGCCATATAGCATTTGGCAGCGGAGCTGCTAGTGGTTCTAGTCCGTTTCCAGGAGCGATCGGACCGAAGCATGATCGTTCATGGGGTGGTTCCCGTCCGTTCTGCAGTCTTTACCGTCAAAAGGTCCGGGTTTGCTTGTCGGCGTTTGTGGAGTCTTTCTTGTGACATTTCTCATCCATGTGGTGTTTGCGTCAATGTTGTTTATAGAGTCATTTCTCATTTATTCAACTTTAGGTCCACTTCAGGGTTTAGTGCCCTGATGATCGGAGGCCATTGGGTTCAGGCGTCTTCCGCGGGATGATTTCCTTCGAGGTTTGTACTTTTCTTATTGTGTCAGTGGTTGATTGCGGTTCGCTGCGATAAGAGCTCTCCGTCTTGTGAACAGGGCCAGTGCATAGCTGGAGAAAGCCTGATATTCTTCCCTGGTGTCCAAGATGTGGTGCTCCTGTCCATATGGTAGATACTGTATTTTGGTGATGAATGCACTGCGGAGGTCGTCATACAGCTGGCAATCATGCATGAAGTGCTGCCAGCTCTCCAGCCCCCCACAGGTGTAGGTGGGATCTTCTTGTATTCCGAGTAGGGATAGCTTTGCATTCTGAGCTCCATGTCCTGTCAGTATGTATGTGACTTGTAGGCCCGGGGAAAACCAGGGCGGGAAGTTCGGAAAAACCCGGCCAATGTTGGGCAGAAACTTTCTGGTGATATCGCCTTTTTGCGAGGTGGCCCATCTATCCTGCCACACCTGCAGCAGGTGAGCATGCAGCTTTTTCTTTTCCATAGTCTTGCTATTGATGATGTCGGTGGCGAATCCTAAACATGTCTGTGGGATACCCTTGTCCAGGTGGTGCGTGAGGCCCCGTCGAATGATCTCTAAGTCCAGTGGAAGGACACCAGCAAGGACTTGCAGGGCATGCGTGCTCACTGTGCTGCAAGCCTGAGTAATGGTCAGAAGGATTGATCGGTGAATCGAGTCAATGATTCGTTTATTGACAGCAGTTGTGGCTTTTTGATACCATGCGCCAGATGCATACGTGACAATTGGGGTGAAGATGGTTTTATAGAAAAGACGTAGCACCCGTCTGTCTAGGCCCCAGTCTCTGCGAGTGACTCTGGCAACCAATGCAGTGTATCGTCTGACTTTTGTACGCAAATATTTCAGGTGGTCCTGAAATGATAGATTCGGATCTAGAATCATGCCTAAGTACTTTAGCTGCTTTGAGAATTTAATTGTTTTCTGGTCGATCTTGATTTGTGGAAGCCGCCTGAGGTTGAGGCACCCCTTGAGCAGGATGGAGTTTGTCTTTGCAGGGGATATTCTAAGTTGATTTTTCTTTGCCCATTCCTGAAGGGTGGACAGAGCCCGGTTTGCCAGTGTCTCCAGTTGTGTCCTTGAGTCCGCTGTCACTGTCAGTAAGAGGTCATCAGCAAATGCCTGCGATTTTACCTCGTCAAGGTCTATAGCTAGGAAGGAGTCCATTACTATGTTCCACAGTAGTGGTCCAAGGACCGAACCCTGTGGACAGCTGCGAAATGTATTCTTGGAGAGGGTTCCATAGGGAGCAACAATCCTGATGGATCTGTTTGTGAGGTAGCTCTTGATAACCCTGTAGAGGTTGCCTGGGATCCCAGCAACCCGAAGCCTTGCCAAGATGCTTGGCCACCAAAGTGCATCGAAGGCCCCAGCAAAGTCCACGGCAATCACGAGAAAATACTTCTTGGTGCATCTTGTTACTTGTTCTTGTAGGTAGCCTAGTGGTCAGGCGCGCGGGTGCATAAGTACACGTGCCTTGAGTGACCGGGGTTCAAGCCCGTGACTGCTGAATACGGTGCTGTTTGTTGTATTCTGTCTATGTTGTTAACTCCTCTGACTGTTTGGTCATCCCGGAGTATAAACTGAAAATTTATTTATTTATTTATTAAGGCATCCACGGCTGAGCGACCCCGCCTTTGATGTGTAATGAGAGGTTGTATTTTGGATATATGTCACACAAATTCAGGCATTTTACAGTTGTGACTAAATGTTTTAAGTGTTTGGGGTATGGCCACTCTATACAACACTGCACACACAAGACTGTGTCGTGTGGTCATTGTGTTCAGGGTGGCCATCTTTTTGTTGATTGCCCAAATAAAAATAAAGATCCATGTTCTGTGAACTGCAAGCACAGAGGTAGAGCTTATGATCACTCATTAAGGAGTAGTAGTTGTCCTGAGTATAAAAAGGCTCTAGAGTTCGCCAGTACGCGTACCTATGATGGATAACTGTAGTACGTTTAATGTGAATGGTAGTTTTCAACATAAAGATGAAGGTAGTGTGCTTAAGTTGGTTCAACTCAATGCCCAAAGATGTCGTGCGGTTATTGATGAAATTAGAATGGTGGCCGTGCAAGAAAGTGTCGACATTTTGTGTATGCAGGAGCCGTATGTTGGTTCCTTTGCACATGGACATAAAATGGTTGGTTTTCCTGCTGATGCCAGAGTTATAAGTGTAGTTGATGTGAAACCTAAAACAGCAATTGTGGTCTTTAATAAGTTATTGCAGGTAACTCTCCTCTCTGGGCTGTGTAGTCAGAACTCAGCATGTGTGAACATTAGTACTCCTAAGTTGTCTTTTAATTTAATATCTCTTTATTGTCCTCCAAGTCACGAAATTGTTAATTCTATCCATTATATGGAAACTGTTTTCAGTGAAATTGGTTGTAGTAATTTAATTATTGCATTGGATTCCAATGCAAAGTCTAACTTATGGTTTAGCGGCATGACTGATCAGAGAGGTCGCTTAATGGAGGACTTTATTTTAATGAATAATTTGTGTGTAGTCAATATATCAGGTCAGCCTTATACTTTTAATAATGTTCATGGCAGGTCGAACATTGATTTAACTTTAGTTACTCAAGGGTTATCCAGACGAATCTGTCATTGGCTTGTGAAAACGGACTATACGAATAGTGATCACAGATCTTTGGTTTTTCATATTAATTTGGCTGATTTAAATACTTCTTTAGATTTTGATAATTTTGAATTAACTAGATTTACTTATAACAAGATTAACTGGTCTAGTTTTGCACGGTCAGTGGCTTTAGATTTTTCAGGAGACAATATGGTTAATTTAAATTTTTTAAATGCTTGTGAGTATGCTGCTTTCGTTCAGTCTTCATTGCTTAAAGCCCTCAGTTGTGCCTCAAGAAGACAACGAGTTAAGAGGCGAGTTGTTAATTGGTGGAATGCGGAATTATCCAGGATAAGGAAAGAAGTACTTTTATGTAGGAAGGCATATCAGAGGTATAGGCGGTGGGGGCTGAATGAGGCTCAATTTTATCACGCATGTTATAGGAATAAAAAGAAAATTTATTATAGGGCTATTTATGAGAGTAAATTAAAGGCTTGGAGAAATCTAGTTACTAGTGTGGGCAATACAGATTCTTGGGGATTAATTTACGAACTAAGTATGAATAAAGTAAGACCTGGAGAGATAATGAATACCGTAATCGTCAATGGAGTGGAAACAACTGATTGGATTACAACAGTGCAGGCAATCACATCGGAGTTGTTTCCTCATGAGGAAGAAGGGGGGGAGACAACAGAGCAAGAAGGCATCAAAGACTCTAATGTAACATACCTTGGGTCTGTTGATATTAGCTTATTTACTTTAGAGGCATTGAGAGCCGTTTCTAAGAAAATTAACATTTCCAAAGCCCCAGGAATCGATTTAGTAGAGAATATCGCTGTTCTTAAAATGATTGAGCTTTATCCTAACATCTTGTTAAACTTGTATAATAAATGCTTACTTCAAGGTACCTTTCCTGGGATCTGGAAAGTTGGTTTGATCAAGCTGTTAGTTAAGCCGGGTAAAAAACCGAATGACCCAAGAGGGTATAGAGCAATTTCGTTATTGGCCAATCTTGGCAAAGGTTTTGAAGGATTGTTATTTTTAAGATTGAACCAAGTCACGGATGAAAATGGTTTGACCCTGCCTTATCAGTATGGTTTCAAGAGAGGGCATTCTACGGAGGATGCCATTAATGATATCATGAATTTCACCAACCAGGCAGAGGATAAGTATGTGTTAGCCATCTTTATAGATTTTACTGGAGCTTTTGACATGGTGTGGCATGAGAGTATTCTATCTGCATTAAGGGGTATGCAATGTCCAGACTTATTGTATAGGACGATACAGAGTTATTTGTATTGTAGGAAAATTATACTGAAAGCTAAGCATCTACAGTTAATAGGAATCTTTCTAGAGGGTGTCCTCAGGGATCTGTATTGGTCCCACTTTTTTGGAACTTAGTACTTAATTTATGGCTAGAACAATCAATTGAAAATCTGCATAAGATTGCTTATGCAGATGATTTGGTTTTATGTGTTACTGGTAAATCCAGGGCTGTGTTTGAAATAAGAGTGGCCCAGGTATTAGAAAGTCTAGTGTCATGGGCTGATCTGCATAAACTATTGATATCTACAACTAAAACTGTTATGATGCTTCTTAAGGGGAAACTAAATTATGCGCGACCGCCAAAAGCTTTAATTAAGGGGAGGCAGATTCCCCTAGTATCTGAGGTGAAATATCTAGGTATAAAAATTGATGATAGATTATCGTTTTTCCCACATTTAAATTACTTACACGAAAAAATTAAAAAATTTAGTGCTGCAATAATTCGATTAATACGATCAGATTGGGGGTTGAAAAGGAAAGTTTTAAATTTATACTACAAGGCAGTCTTTTTACCCATAGTTGCGTACGGAGCATCAGCGTGGTACTTCAGAGTTACTAACATTAAATTTAAACAGAAATTGTTATCGATTCAACGCTCAATGCTTTATGTTATTTCTAATTTGTGCAGAACAGTCTCAACGAATGCTATGCAGGTTTTGGCCGGGCATTTGCCTCTAGACTTCTACATTGTGTATCGGGCCCTTTGTTATTACTTAAAAAAAGGCATAGTGGTTTCTTTCACGAATATTACATCTGATGTCACTATAGAGATAGCTAAAGCTAAGAAAAATGTTCTAACACAGTTGATTGGTATGTGGCAACAGAGATGGGATCTTAGTGTAACTGGGGAGGTGACTAGATTGTTTATTCAAACAGTTAAATTTACTTATGATAGTAACAACAAATGGTTTTTTCCTTCTATGGTAACATCGTTTATTTTAACTGGCCATGGGTCATTGAATTTTAAACTACATTACTTTGGTCTAGTCAGCTCTCCTTTATGTACTTGCGGTCAACCTGAGACTTGGAGTCATTCATTATATGATTGTAGTTTGTATGTTCAACTTAGAGAAAGGCTAAAAGTGAAGATTGGTAATTTAGTTAGAGGCTGTGAAAGTGATCTTATTGCTAATCAGGATAAATTTCAAGCACTGGAAGAGTTCTGTGTAACTGTTTTTCAACGGAGAAGACATTGAAATAATCTAATGAATACTAATTAAGATTTGGTTATATACATTTTGATTATTTGTGTTTTTTTTTAGTTTGTTTATATTATGTGTGTGTATATATGTATTTTATTTTATTTATTTACTTATTTTTTTTTTTTTTTTTTTTTGTTGGCTCTCAGGTGTGGGCAGCCTGGGAGCGGGATTGCTGGCACCCACCGGTATAGCACTACTTCCGGTGGGTGCGGGATTTTTGTGCATGAGACACTTAAAATAGAAGACCAGGCCCAGCACCAAGTGAATATAGGCGGCCATTAGGGTCTCTTCGCCACCGGGGAGCGGCTGTGCAGGTGACAGCTTCTCCCTGATGGCGAAAAGACCTTCCATACAGGTCTATTTTGCAGGGTTCTGCATAAAGTCAACTTTATCAGGTGGAGATAGACGGAAGTCTAGGTGCCACCTTAGACATAATAATAATAATGATGACTCTTCAACATCGCCTTTAATGACTGGTTCTCGGCATATACTTAGATAGCCTTTGCTTCCAGCTGATCCCACATTCCTAGAATTGCGTACATTGCCCCTCTGTTAATTTATTCGCGTCATTGAACATGGAGTCACTGACGCACAGATTTCGTGTCTTTGACGTTTTTTTGCGGATCTCCTTCGTCTTCGTTGGAGTCCTGTCTGAGCCGCTTCGCAGCAGTTCTCTGGGCTGATTCGATAACCATCGAGTCACTCGATGAGTCTTCGTCCATAGAAACCACTAGGTCAGTGACCAGTCGTTCGAGCATAACTTGTGCAGAACCTTACGTACCTGTCCCAGCTCTGCCGTCCACAGTGCCAGAACCGCCAGGACTAGCAACATCCATCGCCTCACTGTCCAATGTCATCTGAACCAGTTTACCCTTTGGTTGTGTAGACATGGCTATAAAATACAGACAGTTTGTAACAGTACTTTTTTATTTATTGATATATGGATGGAAAGACAATGTTCGATTTCAAGAAATTCCCGCACTACACAATCCACTTTTGACCGACAATTATCCATCGATCAAGGCCTGCGCCGACCAGGAGTCCCCTGGTCGACCACCCCGGACTGCGTGGAAGTGAGGCCAACCAGTCAGCAGTAGTCACTGCAGAGCAAATAAGAAGTCTCTTATTGCAAACACTAAGATCACTCTAATAAACGCTAGATCAAAGCAGTAAGAACACTGTGCACCCAGACCTACCAAAATGGTACCGGGGCAGCATTTGGGGACATCATCATCATATATATACTCATTGGAGCGTTCCCTGAGCAAAGGTTCAACAACGCAATTTTAGCTACTTTCGACCTATTTAGCCTTCCTAATGGCAAGAACTCGTCTTACCGGCAGGAAGTTTACCATCCCTAGCCCCGTGGAGGCAGGTCGCTACTATCCTTATTATACACAACGTTGTAACTCAACGTTTATAGAATTCTGATTGCTTTGATCTTACCCACAATAAAATAAACTACTTGAATTTAGAAGTCTAAAGAGCGTATTTATATCAGTTTAGAAGTCAAACAATATTATATACATAATATACAAACAAAATAGCAAATTCAAGCAGATGCAACACAAAACTAACATCCGCAAGCATGCGGAAATACTGAACCTACTTTGGTTCAAGTAGGGCCGTGAGCACTACGAATGGTATTTACAACTTTTAGATATGTCAAGAAAACTTTATATACATTCTCAGATTCAAAAAGTCGCTGCAACTCATGGGGAGAGGAAACCCCTAATTGGCTAAGAAGCCTTCGCCTTGGAATGTCGTATAATCGACATTGAAAAACTACATGTTGACTATCCTCAATCTCCCCGCAGTTACAGTGATCGCTGTCCGCAAGGCCGAGTTGAAGTAGTCGTTGTTTAAGTCCGTGTCCTGTAACAACCATAGTTTGAAAGACTCCAAGCTTAGGCCACCTTCGAATCTGTTCCAAACTTAAAACATCGGGCAGCATTTCGAATGTCACTCTACCCTTGGAGGACGTCGTATAGCGCTCTTGCCAGAGCTGAAGGACCTCTTGCGAAATTCTCTTGCCTTCCACTTTCAGGACGAGCCTGCTATAGGTTCTACTTTCATCGGGGCAGCAACGAGAACCCATCAATTCCGTGGGCAAATTATTCTTGGTTCGATATCTAAAGAGTCGCTCAAGAACCATCAAATTAACTGGCACTGCACCAGCGATTATCTGGAGGGCCTCTGAGGAGACAGTGCGGCAAGCTCTCGTGACACAAAGCAGCGCAAAACGCTGAGCCGCCAACAAATGTTGCTTCACGACGCATCTGTCAATGACCTGACCCCAGGCTCCACAGGCATATTTAATAATGAGAATAAAGAGATACTTGTATAGGATATCAAGGTTTCTTCCTTTGATTCCCCAGTCAGAACGGGTGACTCTTCTCAGCTTCACATAGATCTTTTTAATTTTATCTCTCAGGAATTTCGCATGAGGGATAAAGCTCAGTCTTTGGTCAAGATTGATCACCAGATATCTGACAACTGGAGCAAAACTCAAAGAGAGCCCACCAATGCTTATTGTGGGATGTCTATTGGGACTGAATTGTCCTTTTACCATCATGCACTGCGACTTCGTCGACGAAATCATTAGCTTGTGAAACGAAGCCCAAGTCTGTATCCTGTACAAAACCCAACTGGCCTTTTGTTCCAGCTCTATCCGGGCATTACTGCACACCAGTAGGGCAACATCGTTTGCGTAAGCTACAATCTCAACTCCATTCCAGTCTTGGTTTAATAACTCATCCAAGACGAAGTTCCACATGAAAGAACCAATAATAGACCCCTGCGGAACCCCTCTGGAGACTGTGTGACTAACTTTCTCGAAACGGTTAAGAACCACTACACTTCGTTCATGAATATAGCTACGCAAGAGACGGTAGATATCACTCGGACCGTCCACAAGCCTCAATCGGCAGAAGATGGTTTCCCACCATAGGCGGTCGCAAGCTCCCTTGAAATCTAGGAAAATGCCTAGGACATATTTGCTCTCAGAACTACGAACCAGTGTCAGGAGCTTCATCATCGCGTCCTCATCAGAACGAATTCGTCTGAAGCCAAACTGTCGCGCAGACCCCTGGTGATTGTCACTGTACACTTTGTTCAATCGATTCATGAGTAGTCGTTCAAAGGTTTTCCCAAATACAGGTAATAAAGCAATGGGCCTGTAAGAGGACGGGTCAGTTCTCTCATGGTCATCTCCTTTCAGAAGAACGATGAGTCTAGCTTCTTTCCAGATTAGCGGAAAGGTGCCTTCTTCGAGGCATTGGTTGTAAAGCGAAAACAATAATTCAGGACATTGCCTGAAGAATTCATTCAAGACTTCTGCAGAAATATTATCAGTGCCAGGAGATCGACGATTTCGCACACTTTTCACTGCAAATTCCAATTCACCTAGAGTGAACATTTCAACAGTATTCCCAGAGCAGCCGCCCTGGTTAGCTAAATGTAATGCAGCCTGCACCGCCGTTTCGTCTTCGACGTCGTCGGTAGGGAAAAGCTCACGGAGAACCGTAAGCATAGTGTCACTCCAGGTCTGAGTCTCGCTCTGGTCACCAGAAACCGATATTGAACTTGGTCAAGTCCGACCTTATCCATGACTAACTGATACGGCAGACCACAAGGGTTCGAGTTGCCTCTATCTGAGACAAAGTCCTGCCAAGCCTTTCGCTTGCAGTCGCGAATCACCTTGACATAATTTCTTTTTGCCGTAGCTAAACGCTCTCGGGATTCGGCAAGGCTCTGGTAAGCTGACCTTCTGGCTCTCTGAAACTTTCTACGAGTCTTGTTAACCAGGCGTCTAAGTCTGCTTAAGTCCCCACACCACCAGGGAACAGACGTTGTTCGATCCGTTCCTCTCCTCATAGACGCTGCACTAGCCTTCCGAAGAAGATCAGTAATTAATGAAACCCTACGGGCTGCCAGGCCGCAACTCCAACGTTGTCTCCAGGCCAGGCCGGCAGTTACATCGGTTAAGACTGATTTAAACCTCCTCCAGTTAGAAGTACTCACCGATCCACGTCACAGTTAACAGTACTGCGTTCAAATGGACGAATCCTACATCGTATGACCCGGTGCTCACTAGTTGGCCAATCAGTCAACACGGACCACTCCGTAACTTCATTAACTAGATTGCCAGTGCAAAGTACGATGTCAATATTAGACTCGCCTTGTATTGTAGAAAAGGTACAAGGTTGATTAGGGACATTTAGAATCTCGAGTCTGTTACTCAGAATGCAATATTCAAAGAGTAGTCCTCTATAGTTGGTATTAATACTACTCCAGCTAACTGACTTAGCATTGGCATCTATACCTATAAGTATCCTTTTTCCTGCTAATACAGCACATAATTCATCTATGTACCCTAGATAGGCGTGTGGCACTTCCCGAAACTGGGCGAATATACTAACAAAGTAGACACTGCCAAACGAGCCAATAATTTCAGCACAAACATAGTGCGTGGAGCACAATTTCTGCAACTGGGTAACCACCAGCTCTTGTTGCAGAAGACTATCGCTGCCTGACAACCCTGACCAGTCTAAACAACCCTATAATCTAAGGGATAACCACGAACCTTATCATTCGCAGTGTATGGCTCTTGTAAAAGGATACAGTCACATTTTTCTCTTCTGGAGCGTTCGGCCAACTGCAGGCCTCCTGGATAGGATCTCTGACCATTAATCTGGATAATACTGAACCCATCAGTAAGAGTTGTTATAGGCGTACTACCCAAAGAAAACCTTTTTCTTTATTTGTTGGAGGTAGCTCTTGAAGACTGGACAGTCTCTACTACGAACAGAATGGTCAGAGGCGTTGCCACGTTTCTTACAATTAATACAAGTCGGCTTCTCAGCCGTCTTAGGACACTCCTTGAGAAAATGGCCTTCTCCACTATAATGCGCACACACACCCTTGAACTTACAGTTCCTTGCTAAGTGCCCGAAGGCAAGACACTTGAAACATTTCACAGTGAAGTGAATGTCACGGACTTTATACCACGACCAGTGCAGGAACACTCTACCTTTCTCGATCAAGATATTCCTCAGGTCTGTGATCCAGTTCTTTGTGTCCCTATTGGCGACCTTCGCCATGAACCGAATGATAGTACTCTTTTCAAACGATCTTTATTATACCATACGAACTGAGGTTTCGTTCATACAGCTCATAAAGGAAATCTTCTTGCTTGACTTCTGAATCTACATCGTAGATAATAAGACGATTAGCTGATTTCTTTGGAACCTCGGTCTTTAAGCCTCTCGCTTTTATGGTCTGACATTTCAGAACTTTTTGAACGTCAACTTGGCTGGCAACCTCCAGTAAAACTCCTGTATCTTTGATATTTCTCATGCGTCGAACGTTTACAGACTTCAGAACAGGCTTCACAAACTGCAAAACCACTTGTTTTACAGCCTCACTAGCAGTAGCGGATTAAGATCGGTTGAGGCCCCCGGCGCAGAAGAAAATATTGGGCCCCTTAAAAAAAAGAGAGAGACAGGGAAAATAAAAATACGTGTTAACCATTTTTTAAATAAATAAAAAATATTATGTACTATTAATGTTTTATTTCCAATAAAATTTGAATATAATATATGTATAATATAATTAATAATAGCATAATAATAATCACAAGGTTTTGAACTAATAGTTGAACATATTAGTTCAACTAATTTGTTGGGGTGTTGCGTGGGCCCTTCAGAAGTCGGGGCCCAGGGCGCGCGCCCGGTGCGTCCGCCGTTAAATCCGCCTCTGCTCACTGGTCTTGAGGGATTCTGAATCGGACTTGATCGGAACGGCATGCACTTCCGTCTTCTTGGGAGCACTACTCGTCGGGGTTCGCACGACATTCGCGTACGAAGTGGGTGCAACGTTGTCTGAGGACTGACTCATCTTCAACATCGACTTCAGCGTTTGGTTCTTGGCGTACACTTCTATCGCTTTGGTTTCCAGCTGATCATACATACCCAGTATGGCGCCCCGGTACCATTTTGGCGGTCTGGGTGCACAGTGTTCTTATTGCTTTGATCTAGCGTTTATTATAGTGATCTTAGAGCTTTCCACAAGAGACTTCTTGTTTTGCTGTGCAGTGACTACTGCTTACTGGTAGGCCTTACTTCTACGCAGTCCAGGATGGCCGGCCAGGCGAGTCCTGGTCGGCTAAGCAGGCCTTGATCGACGGACTTTGTCGATCCAAAGTGATTGTGTAGTCCGGGACTCTTTGGGAATAAAGACATTGTGTTCTTGGACAGATTTTTACCATATATAACTTTATATACTTGAAAGTACTGTTGCAATATCAAACAACTCATTATGTCTGTGCAGCCAAGAGCTAAGATGAGCCTCAAGGCCTTAGACGACAGTGAGACGACGGATATTGTCGCCAAACCTGCTTCAAGTTCTACGGACGGTAGTTCTGGAAGCTGTGGACAGACGCCGACACAAGTTGTGCTCGATCAAGTTTGCCTAGTGACCTAGTGAAAGTATACATGGAGAGTGACTCTGATGATTCGACGGTTGTCGAGTCATACCAGCGAGCTGCTGTTAAACGGCTCAGGCCAGACTCCTCCGATGATGAGGAAGAATCGATGGGAAACTTCAAAGACATGAAGGAAGTACGTCAGAGACTCCATGATTACATGTTCAACGATTCAAACAAGGTGAACAGAGCGGCTATGTACGCCATTCTGGGAATGTGGGATCAGCTAGAAACCAAGAAGTGTACGCCGAGAATCAAACGCCGAAATCGATGTTAAAGATGAGTCAGTCGTCAAGCAACGTCGTTCACACTTCATACACGAATGTCGTTAGCACCCCGGCGAGTGGTGCCCCCAAGAAGGTGGAAGTGCACGCCGTTTTGATCAAATCCGATTCAGACTCCCTGAAGACCAGTGAGGCTGTAAAGCAAATTGTTTTGCATTTGCAGTCTGCGAAGCCTGTTCTCAAGTCTGTAAACGTTCGACGCATGAGAACTATCAAAGATACTGGAGTTGTGCTGGAGGTTGCCAGCCAAGCTGACGCCCAAAAAGTTCTGAACTGTCAGACAATAAAAGCGACAGGCTTAAAGACCGAGGTTCCAAAGAAACAAGGTAATCGTCTTATTATCTACGATGTAGATTCAGATGTCAAGCAAGAAGATTTCCTTTCTGAGCTGAACGAACGAAACCTCAATTCGTATGGTATAAGCAAAGATCATTTCATGTAGAGTACTATCATTCGGTCCATGGCAAAGGTTGCCAATAGGGACACCAAGAATTGGATCATAGAGGTTCCCACAGATCTGAGGAGGCGCCTCCGTAGCCAGGTGGGAAGGAGCAGCAGTGCGTAGCACACGCTTCTTGATTAGACCGGGGTTCGAGCCCGTCACCACCAAATACGGAAGATGCGGAAAGGTCAGGGAATGACCACCGCATTTCCAGGAGCAATATGGCCTTAGTTGCTAATGCTCCTAAAAACCAAACAAAACAAAACAAAACAAACAGATCTGAGGAATATCTTGATCGATAAAGGAAGGGTGTACCTGCACTGGTCGTCGTATAAGGTCCGTGACATTCACTTCACTGTGAAATGTTTTACGTGTCTTGCCTTCGGGCACTTAGCAAGGAACTGTAAGTTCAAGTCTGTGTTTGCGCATTGTGCCTTAGAAGGCCATATTGTGAAGGAGTGTCCTAAGGCGGCTGAAAAGCCGACTTGTATTAACTGTAAGAAACGTGGTAACGCCTCTGACCATTCTGTTTGTAGTAGAGACTGTCCAGTCTTCAAGAGCTACCTCGAACAACTAAAGAAAAAGGTTGTATATGGGTTGTACGCCTATAACAACTCTTACTGATGGGTTCAGTATTATCCAGATTAATGGTCAGAGTTCGTATCCTGTGGACCTACAGTTGACCGAACGCTCTAGAAGTGAGAAATATGACTGTATCATCTTCCAAGAGCCATACGCTGCGAACGATAAGGTTCGGGGTTATCCTTTAGATTATAGGATTGTTCAGGCTGGTCGGGGTTGCTAGGCAGCGATAGTCATCTGCAGCAAAGTGCTGGTGGTTACCCAGTTGCAGACGTTGTGCTCCACGCACTATGTTTGTGCTGAAATTATTGGCTCGTTTGGCAGTGTCTACTTTGTTAGTATATTCGCCCAGTTTCGGGAAGTGCCACACGCCTATCTGCGGCACATAGATGAATTATGTGCTGTATTAGCAGGAAAAAGGATACTTATAGGTATAGATGCCAATGCTAAGTCAGTTAGCTGGAGTAGTATTAATACCAACTATAGAGAACTACTCTTTGAAGATTGTATTCTGAGTAACAGACTCGAGATTCTAAATGTCCCTGATCAACCTTGTACCTTCTCTACACTACAAGAAGAGTGTAATATTCATATCATGCTTTGCACTGACAATCTAGTTAATGAAGTCACGGAGTGGTCCGTGTTCACTGATTGGTCGAATAGTGATCACCGGGTCCTACGATGTAGGATTCGTCCGTTTGAACGCAGAACTGTTAACTGTGAAGTGATAGGTTTGTGGTGAGTACTGCTAATTGGAGGAGGTTTAAGACAGTCTTAACCGATGTAACTGCTGATCTGGCCTGGAGACAACGTTGGAGTTGCGGCCTGGCAGGCCGTAGAGTTTCTCTAATTACTCTTCTTCTTCGGAAGGCTAGTGTAGCGTCTATGAGGAGAGGAAGGAATAGAACAACATCTGTTCCCTGGTGGTGCGGGGAGTTATGCAGACTTAGACGCCTGGTTAACCAGACTCGCAGAATGTTTCAGAGGGCCAGAAGGTCAGCTTACCAGAACCTTGCCGAATACCGAGAGCGTTTTGCTACGGCAAAAAGAAACTACATCAAGGTGATTCGCGACTGCAAGCGGAAGGCTTGGCAGGACTTTGTCTCAGATGGAGGCAATTCCAACCCTTGGGGTCTGCCGTATCGGTTAGTCATGGATAAGTTCGGACTTGACCAAGTTCGATGCTCTGTTTCTGGTGGCCAGAGTGAGACTCAGACCTGGAGTGACACTATGCTTACGGTTCTCCGTGCGCTCTTCCCTGTCGATGACGTTGAAGATGAAACGGCGCAGTAGGCAGCAATGCGTTCAGCTAACCAGGGCGGCTGCTCAGGGAATACTGGTGAAATGTTCACTCTAGCTGAACTAGAGTTTGCATTTAAGAGTGCGCGAAATCGTCGAGCTCCTGGCACTGATAAAAGTTCGGCAGAAGTCTTGAAATAATTCTTCAGGCATTGTCCTGAATTGTTGTTGTCACTTTACAACCAATGCCTCGAAGACGGCACCGTTCCGATAACATGGAAAGAAGCTAGACTCATCGTTCTCCTGAAAGGAGACGACCGTGAGAGAACTGACCCGTCCTCTTATAGGCCCATTGCCTAAATATCTCTTCTTGGGAAAATATTTGAACGACTACTCTTGAATCGATTAAATAAAGTGTATAGTGATAATCACCAGGCAATCTGAGCGGCAGTTTCGCTTCAGAAGAGGTCGTTCTGCGGAGGATGCATTGATGAAACTCCTGACACTGGTTCGTAGTTCTGAGAACAAATACGTCCTAGGTATCTTCCTAGATTTCAAGGGAGCTTTTGACCGCCTATGTTGGGAAAGCATCTTCTACCGATTGAGGCTTGTGGACTGTCGGAGTGATATCTACTGTCACCTGCGTAGCTATTTTCAAGAACGAAGTGTGCTGGTTTTATTGGGTCCATTATTGGTCGTTTCATGTGGAACTTCGTCTTGGATTAGTTATTAAACCAAGACTGGGATGGAGTTGAAATCGTAGCTTACACAGACGATGTTGCAGTACTGGTGTGCGGTAATGCCCGGATAGAGCTGGAACAAAAGGCCAGTTGGGTTTTAGACAGGATACAGACTTGTGCTACGTTTCAGAAGTTAATGATATTGACGACAAAGTCGCAGTGCATGATGCTTAAAGGACAGTTTGGTCCCAATAGACATCCCACCGTAAGCCTTGGTGGGCTCTCTTTGAGTTTTGCTACAGTGGTCAAATATATAGGAGTCAATCTTGACCAAAGACTGAGCTTTATCCCTCATGCGAAGTACCTGAGAGATAAAATTAAAAAGCTCTATGGGAAATTGAAGAGAATCACCCGTACTGACTGGGGAATCAAAGGACGAAACCTTGATGTCCTGTACAAGTGTCTCTTTATTCCCATCGTTATCTATGCCTGTGGAGCCTAGGGTCAAGCTATTGACAGATGCCTCGTGAAACGACATTTGTTTGCAGCACAGCGTTTTGCGCTGCTTTGTGTGACGAGAGCTTGCTGCACTGTCTCCACAGAGGCTCTCCAGATAATCGCTGGTGCAGTGCCAGTTGATTTGATGGTTCTTGAGCGACTCCTTAGATATCGAACCAAAAATAATTTGCCCATGGAACTGATGGGTGTTTATTGTTGTCCCGATGAGAGTAGAATCTACGGCAGACTTGACCTGAAAGTGGAAGGCAAGAGAATTTCGTAAGAGGTCCTTCATCTCTGGCAAGAGCGCTGGACGACGTCCTCCAAGGGTAGAGTGACGTTCGAAATGCTGCCCGATATTTCAAGGTTGGAACAGATCCAAAGGTGGCCTAAGCTTGGAGTCTTTCAAGCTATGGTTGTTACAGGACACGGACTTAAACAACGACTGCTTTAACTCGGCCTCGCGGACAGTGATTGCTGTAGCTGCGGGGAGATTGAAGACAGTCAACACATAGTTTTTCAATGTCGATTATACGACATGCCAAGGCGAAGGCTTCTTAGCCAATTAGGAGTTTCTCTCCCCATGAGTTGCGTCGGCCAAGGCGAAGGCTTCTTAGCCAATTAGGAGTTTCTCTCCCCATGAGTTGCGTCGGCTGTTTTGAATCTGAAATTGTATATAAAGTTTTCTTGACATACTTAAAAGTTGTAAATACTATTCGTAGTGCTCAGGGCACTACTTGAACCAAGCAGGTTCAGTTTTCCCGCATGCTTGCGGATGTTAGTTTTGTGTTGCGACTGCTTGAAGTTGCTATTTTGTTTGTATATGATGTATATAATATTGTTTGACTTCTAAACTGATATAAATACGCTCTTTAGACTTCTAAATTCAAGTAGTTTATTTGATTGTGGGTAAGATCAAAGCAATCAGAATTCTATAAACGTTGAGTTACAACGTTGTGTATAATAAGGATAGTAGCGACCTGCTTCCACGGGGCTAGGGATGATAAACTTTCTGCCGGTAAGACGGGTTCTTGCCGTTAGGAAGGCTAAATAGTTCGAAAGTTGCTAAAATTGCGTTGTTGAGCCTTTGCTCAAGGAACGCTCCAATGAGTGTAAATATGATGATGATACCCAGTATGGCGTACATAGCCGCTCTGTTGACTTTGTTCGAATCATTGAACATGTAGTCATGGAGTCTCTGACGTACTTCCTTCATGTCTTTGAAGTTTTCCATCGATTCTTTCTCATCATCAGTGGAGTCTGGCCTGAGCCGTTTGACAGCAGCTCGCTGGTGTGACTCGACAATCATCGAATCATTAGAGTCACTCTCCATGCAAACCTCCACTAGGTCACTTGGCAAACGATCGAGCACAACTTGTGTCGAAGTCTGTCCACAGGTTCCAAACTACCGTCAGTAGAACTCGAAGCAGGTTTGTCGACGATGTCCGTCGTCTCACTGTCTAAGGCCTTGAGGCTCAACTTAGCTCTCGGCTGTACAGACATAATCAGTTCCTTGAAACAGTACATTCCAAGTATGTAAAGTTATTTATGGTAAAATGTGTCCAAGAACACAATGTCTATGTTCCCAAAAGTGTCCCGCACTGCACAATCACTTTGGGTCGACAACGTCAGTCGATCAGGGCCTATTTAGCCGACCAGGACCCGCCTGCCGCCCACCCCGGACTAAATGGAAGTAAGGCCCACCAGATAGCAGTATTCACAGCACAGGTTTACAAGAAACTCTTATGGAAATACAACGATCACTCTAATAAACGCTAGATCAAAGCAATAAGAACACTGTGCACCCAGACCGCCAAAATGGTACCGGGACAGCATTTGGGGACATTCCATTCTGACCTCCATTATAGAAACCACTACCTGAGCCGAGGCTCATCCGTGGCTAATTCTAAAATGGGAAATAAAGTCTATACTGAAATCCTTTTTATTATATTATTAAATTTTGCAACGCAATAAACCATAAAGAAAGAAATTAACAAAACAATAACGCTCGGCAACTTAGCCTCGTGCTAGGAAAATCAATCTCAAGTTTCATCTTTATTGATCTTGATAGCCCGAGTTGACATCCCTGCCACGTGGAGGCGTGCCTCTACTATCTAGCAATCTTACTCTTCTTTTAAATACGCTATTTACATAATTATTAAAATAAGTAAAGAGACGCCGGTCATTAAACATAACATAGAGGAGCTCCTTCTCCAGAATGCCCAAAGATAGTTCTAGAGTATGCCTTAAATCTGCATATTGACTGCAATACATCATGACATGTTCAGATGTCTCTTCTTCACCGCAAGAGCACAATCCAGTATCATGCAGACTTAGTTGGTATAGTTTATGAGCCAATCCATGTCCGGTTACCAAAAATGTTGATTGTAATCCAAATTGTAACCAGCTCTTATTTCTAAAATCTACTATATCAACTCTTGGCAGAAACATATATGTTTGCCGCCCTTTTTCTGATGTATCCCAATATTCCTGCCATTTTATCTTAATTTCATTCACAAATCTTTTCTTCTCTAATTTTACATCTGCTTTTGTATATTCTTTATTAGCATCTGGACATGTGCTCACACCAAGTACAGTTTTCTTGATATTTCTTTTTGTTAAATATGAGAGTCCTGCAACAAGTACTACATAATAGGCTGGCATCTTTCCAGCTAATACCTGCAAGGCATCCGAAGACACCGTCCGGCATGCCCTTGTAATACCAAGCAAAGCGAATCTTTGTGCTTGAATCAAGTATTTTTGAATAACAACATTATTTAATTTATTAACCCAAGCTCCAGCACCATAAGATATTATGGGAACAAACAAACATTCGTACAATAAATTTAATGCCCTTCCCTTAATACCCCAATCTTTCCGTATAACTCTTCGAAGCTTGGCATATAATGTACAAATCTTCTCTTTTAAATACTTGACATGCTCGGTAAAAAAGAGCCTTTCTTCTAATTTTAGACCTAAATATTTTACTACTCGGGCATACCGAACAGGCCTCTCCATCAACCTCACAGATGGGACTCTATTCATACTTAGTTTCCCCTTTAGCAACATCTGAACAGTCTTCTCTTTTGATATCAGCAGTCTATGCTTCAATGTCCATTCTTGCAAGATCACAAGAGCTTCATTAGCCCTACTCTCAATTACTGATCTTGCATTTCCCTTCACTAAAATAACCAAGTCGTCGGCATACGCTATTTTTACAGCATCAGAATCCATGTTTAAATACTCATCAAAGACAATATTCCAGGCATAGGGACCGATAACCGAACCTTGCGGACATCCTCTTGTTATTTCTTTAACAACCTGATTGTATCCAGTTTTAACAACCACATTCCTATTACAAAAATAATCTTCAAAGACTATATTTAAACTCGTATTATTAATATCTCTAATTCTGGAGAGGACACTACTCCAGCAAAGATGGTCAAAGGCACCTTTAAAATCCACAAAGATAGCAAGCACATATCTTTCATCACTTCTTTCTACCATCTGCATTAATTTACAGATTGCATCCTCAGTTGATAACTCTTTTTTATAACCATATTGACAACTAGAAGACATTTCATTATATTTAGGTTTCATTATAAGCCGATTAATACATATTCTTTCAAAAGTTTTTCCTAACACAGAAAGTAAAGCAATAGGTCGATATGAGCTTGCTTCATTTAACATACGATCTGTATCTTTAATTAAAAGAGATATTCGTGCCTTTTTCCACCCAGCCGGAAATACACCCTCTTCCAGACATTTATTGTACATATTTAAATACAATTCTGGCAACATACCATATGTCCTTTTCATAACTGACACTTCTATTTTGTCAAGGCCCGGTGACCGGCCATCCCCTGCCTGGTCCATTGCTTGATCTATGTCTTGAATTTGCAATTTATCTTCCAAAACTAATTTACTCGGATCCTGCTTTTGCCATAAGTTCCCATGCTCACTATCTTCTGGAAAGAGCTCCTCTAAGATCTTATTTACAGAATCTTCCCACGTCAAGGTCTGTTCATAACCATTTCCTATCGTACACGTTATATTTGATAAATTCTTTTTATTGTTAATAAGCCTAAAAATTGATTTCCAGGGATCTCTGGAACCCTGTTCACTCACATACTTCTGCCACATCTGCTGTTTGGTTCTGCTGACAGACCTCACATAATCCCTTCTATTGTTTTTATATATTTCTTTATAAATTTCACACAGCTCGTTATTCCCATTCCTTCTCACCTGCTGAAATTTTCTTCTGCTAACAAATGTCTGTTTCCTTTTATCAGTTAATTCTGGAGTCCACCAAAATACAGGTCTTATAACAAGCATTTGGGGACAGCCACATACTCCTTGAAGCGATGATTGCCCCAATTTATGAACACACTATTTTGTTGACTTATTGTTCTCCAGGCTGTGGTGAAAAGCTGGACTACCCAATGGTAAAATTTTCACCCTGGAATTTTGAAATTTCGAAAAACGAGTTAATTTGTTTCAACACCGAGGTGGTCCTGCTGCAGGTTTCTTCTATATAGTTCGTGTGGAGTGTTGCTGGGGTTAGGTCCTTTTCGGTGTCATAAATTATTATGCTGGGCCCCTTTCTTTATGGTGATGATGATTGTAGGCCAAGTGTTTGCATTCTGGAGTTACTAATTAATTTGTTAGCATCCTCTTTCTTCTGTTTCAATGATGACACCAATATTACGTGTCTTCCGCACAGATTTAATTTTTGTCATTTTCAGATCATCTGCTAAATTTGCGATCTCGATAATTTTTACTTTCTCACTTGGGTGAAGATCTTCTGTAGAAGTAAGCCTAACAATGACCAGATGTGGTTTTTGTAGAAGAGTTTACCGTTTGGTTGAGTTTCCTGATTCAGTTGTTTGTTCTGCATTTCTGGGGATGCTCATCGCGTCTGCATAGATAGGGGTGTGCTGTTGCATTTGATTATCCCTACCCTCAAGATATGGCTCGAGTTTAGCCACTGCCTCCTCGCGTTTGAAGCGCGTTGCAAGTAAGACGGTTTCCAACTTCGTCCATATGAAAACTTTGTCCGCGCGCAGAGCTGTACTTACCATGGTGTTGGTTGTCTTCATTAAAGATTCAAGCGCAGTTCCCAGTGGTATACAAATCACAGGGTTTCGCACAAATGCTGGGAAAAGTTTTGAAAATATGTTGTGAATATCACTTAATTTTTTTGCGTGTGATTGTGCGCTGCTGGTTTATGATTGGCTGAAATTTCACGTGATCACATTTGTGTTTAATTTGCCTTTAGCCACGAGACTGGTGTTATTACAATTTTTACATCTTCAAATGGATTCCGCGTGTTGGTTTTGTGAATTTTTCAACCCTCAATTAAAATTCTTGTGTTGTTTTTAATGTTGAGAATAATCTTCCTGAACTGATAAAACATTAGCAGCAAAGAAAGGAAACGAATCATACAATTCCAATCTACAGTACAGATTATATCATTATGTTCAACACATTTACGATGGCTTATGGCGCTGCTGGTTTTGGCTTTTTCGTGCAATTCTACCTATATTCAGGTTTCCAGGAAGTGCATCACGTTTATGACATCAGTATTTGGCAGAACTTGCACTTGATCACAGTTGTGTTTAAGTTGCATTTATAGCTGCGGTTGGTGTTGTTACAATTTCTGCATCCTCAAATGGATTGCACGTGATGGCGTTGTGAATTTTTCAACCGACCATTCAGATTCTTGTGTTATTGTTATTAACGTTGAAAAGAACCTTCCAAATTTCATAAAATATGTGCAGCAATGGAACACAATTTATCTTACAATTCCGAAGGACAGTATGGATTATATCATTATGTACAACACATTTAAGGTCGCTTATAGCTTTGCTGACGCTGGGTTTTTCTGACAATCCACCTATATTCGGTTTTCCGGACAGTAAATCAGGTTTATGGACATATTAGTATACAAATTACAGCGTGGCTCACAAATGATGGGAAAATTCTTGAAAAAATTTCGATATCCCTTAATTATTTTACTCGTGATTGTGCGCAGCTCGTTTATGATCAGCTGAAGATGCAAGTAATGATAGTTGTATTTAAGTTGCCTTTAGCCATGGAGTTGTAAGACATAAAGTCTTACAAGTTAAATTGGATATCAATAGCGGGGTCACCTTGTTCGAACATAGAGTTAATTAAAGAAAGACTGCTATATATAATGATATTGAAAACCTTACAAGAAAACACTTAAAGTCACAAATGTTGTTTAAGATAGTGGGTCACCACAAGTCACCACAGAAGCGATCAAAGCCGGGGGAGATGTACTGCTTCGCCGACTACACTCACTCCTCAAAACCATCTGGTGCACTGAACAAATTCCGTTAACATGGAGGAAAGCCATTATCGTACCGATCCACAAGAAAGGTGATAACCGGGACTGCAAGAACTACCGTGGCATCAGCCTCCTTTCCATCATCGGAAAGGTCTTTATGAAGATCATCCAGTCAAGACTGCAAAAACATCGCGAGCAAACCAGTCGAGAAGAACAGGCAGGATTTAGACCCGGGCGAGGATGCTGTGATCAAATCTTTGCCATTCGTCAGCTGATGGAGGAGAGGATCCGGTGTGGACAGCGAACCGTCATTGTTTTCATTGACTTTAAGTCTGCTTTCGACTGTGTCCACCGGCCTGCCTTATGGAAACTACTAGAGGTTGAACATGTACCTCGAAAAGTCATCACACTCCTCCAAACTGCATACAACGGTTTAACCAGCCAGGTGCGCATCCAGAACGATTTATCTGAGGAATTTACCATCCAAACTGGAGTCTGCCAAGGGGATGTAGCCTCCCCGTTGCTTTTCAACATCGTGGTCGACGCCATTATGAGGCAAGCATTCAGAAACAGACAGGGCATACAATATGACAAGGATCACTATGTGACTGACCTGATGTTTGCTGATGATAGTGCTATCCTTGCCGGTAACGACGCTGAAGCCACGGACATCCTCTACGACATTGCCCGCATTGCCCGGCCATACGGTTTGAAGATCAATGCTGGTAAGACAAAGGCCCTGACAACAGATGGGTCGCAAGCCACCATCTATCTCGAAGGCGTCCAGATCGAGCAAGTGCAGGACTTTAAATACCTTGGGTCGCTGGTCCAGGAGAAGAAAGTTGCATCCACCATGGAAATCCACAGCAGAATTGGACAGGCGGCCACTGCGTTCGCCTCGCTCAAATGGTGTCTGTGGAAGAGGACCAACATTTCCACAAAGACTAAAATCCGACTCTTCCGGACTTTGATTCTGCCCATTCTTCTTTACGGATCGGAAACATGGATTTGTCTCAAGTTAGATTTGAACAAACTTGAGGTATTCCAAATGCGATGCCTGCGGCAGATCTTGGGCATCTCTCTTCGCGACCGCATCACTAATGATACCATCCGTGCCAGATGCCAACAGCAACCAACCATTGCCGACCAAATCCAGAAGCGAAGGCTCAGATGGTTTGGCCACGTATGTAGAATGGGCACGAACAGAATACCATCCACACTCCTTTGGAGACAACGACCCACCCAATGGAGCATCCAACGGACTGCGCCTAGGAAAACGTGGGCCAAGCAAGTGGAAGATGACTTGAAGAGCCGACGTCTCGACCTTAACCAGGCCAGGACTGAAGCCATGGATCGTAAGGTATGGAAGAACATCACAGAGCAAGTCCGAAACCCTGCGGCACCTACAGCAGCATACTGGTTGCGTGGCCAACCGCCTCCTCCAGCTGCCAGCTAAGGACCAAAGAAGAAGAAGAGAAGATAGTGGGTCTCACGCTAATGAAATTAATTTAAGTGGAGGTTAAAATTAATGTAAGGGCAGGTATACAGTGAAATTTAAAAAATAGCAAAAAAAGATGAAATATCGGCGCCTGTCAATGCGAAAGGGAAGTGCGAATTAGCGAAGCAGAAGGGGGGTGCTATTCGAAACGAAGGAAGACAATAGGAGTGCCAGTTTAAAGCAGTTCATGTTGACGGTAAGTATGGGCGTAACGAAAGAGGTAAGTGGATCCGGAGGTCCCGAGGAAAGTTCTAGAAACTTCTGAACATCTGGATGTATGAAGAAAATTCGAGAAATTTCTGGACACCGGAAGGAGCACGACCTACCAGCCGTGGGTCGAGACAATGGGATGCGAAAGGAGCAAATGGGATTGAAGATGGAGATGGTGAATTGGAAATTGGTTGGATCGCGGGAAAAAACAGGGGACGGCTTTAAGAATTTAATATCATCGAATAACACAAGGGGAAATTTTAGGTAGTGATAAAGAGTGGCTAAGGTCCCGAGCGAGGGCAGGCCAGCAAAGAGGGCGATGCGAAATTTGGATGAACAAAAAGGGAGAAAACACGAGAAAGGAGAGAGTCGGTCAGTTGATCAAATGTTGAGAAGGTTAGGATGGTATAATTAATTGAATAAGTTAGATAAAGTTAAAATAGAGTAATCAGTTAAGTGTCTAGCAGTTGATAAGTGCTGAAAAAGATTAAGATGGAGTAGTCGGTAGAATAAGTTTGATTAGGTTTTAAGAGAGTCCAGGCTGTTGAGGTAGTTTTGACAAAAACTTTCAGTTGGAGAAATCAGTTAGGTGTGTCGAGCAGTTGAGAAAGGGCTGATTAAGATTAAGAGGTAGTGCAAAGTGCAAAGTGCAAAGTGTGTTAAGTGTCTAACGGCACCAGGGGTTCCCCCCATCTCCGCGTTGCTTTCGTTGTGAGTGTACCAGTTCACTGGGAAGGCCAGAGATTTAAAAGTGTATGGATCATGTGAGTGTGTTGTGTTATGTACCGTTGTTCTTCTGGCCATTTAGCCGCTGGACCCCAGCTGAGGCTCAACGTTGCCCGCACTTCGTCCCGTGGAGGCAGACCAGTAACCACTAGTTTAAATTTGGACTCTGGCAGGTCCTGCCACCTAGTTTCCTGGGATTTCAGTGGCTAGGACCTAAAAAAAAAAAAAAAAAAAAAATTGCATGGGAATATTGCGCTGGAATTAGAAAAGCCAAAATGGTGGGCGAACAGCGTAATTTAGACACGGTTATTTTTGGCGTGTGGGGCATTCGCTTGCATACAGATAGAGTTGGGTAGGGAGAATGAAGACTGGAGGGATAAAGACAGAAGGATGGGGTCAATAGAGGAGACGACCCCAGGTAGAATCAGTGGGGCATGCCCATACCCCACCAGAGGGAAGAGTGGGGTCGGCAAGGAGGGGAGGAGACAGGAAAGCCGTCACCTCCCCCGCCGGGGTAAGGGAGAAGAAAGGGCCGAACAAGGGAGCCGGCTCGGATCACTAACATGGCGTGTATGTAGCATAGCTGTGGCTTCGTCAGGTCCATGACAGTGTACAGTCCATTAGTTGGTCAGTGTTGGGATAGGATCTCATCCACTGCTGTTCCAATAATCAGGGTGTCAGTGTGGGATGGTGTCACTAAGGGGATATAGGTCTCATCCAGTAAAGTCCTAGTCATTGTTGTCCGTTTCAGTTGTCAGAGTTCCAGTGTCGAGTTTAGGGAAGTTGTGGTAATGCTCGTAGTCTGCTGAACAGTTCGCGCGCAAATTTCGAGAGGGCGCTATAGTACTCCTCCTCCGACAGTACAAGGTGTTCCTGATCCTTTGGGTTGAAACATATTTTTGTTATAAAGTGACATCTTATATCATCAAAGAGGGGGCATTCATGCATCAGATGTGTCCATGTCTGATTTTCACCGCAGTGGCATAGTGGTGATTCTTTTATTCCGAAGGTCGAAAGTTTGGCATTAAAGGAACCATGTCCCGTTAGAAGGAAGTTGGTGTAGAGCCCCGGTGAGAACCAGGCCGGCTGGTGGGGGTAGACTTGGGTAACGTCCGGGATAAATTTCCGGGTTATGGCACCTTTAGTTGATTCTGCCCATCGGGACGGCCAGGTTTGCTGGAGGTGGTTGATAAGACGTTTTTTCTCTATGTTGCTGTTGTTGGCTGGATCGGTAGTGAAGCCGATGCAGGATACACTTTTAGCTCTGGACAGTTGAAAGAGCATGCCGCAGCGGACAATTTCCAGGTCCAGGGGGAGTGATCCTGCCAGGGCCTGCAGCGCATGAGAGCTGACAGTGCAGCATGCTCTTGTGATGGCGAGCAAGATGCTACGCTGTATTGATTCTACTTTCCTTTTGTTGACAGCCGTGGTTGCTTTGTTGTACCAAATCCCTGCAGCATATGAGACAGCAGGGATGAAGAAAGCCTTGTAAAAGAGAGACAGGGTCCGTTTCCGTAGTCCCCAATCTTTTCGTGTGACTCTTGCTATGAGGGCTGAGTAGTTCCTGATCTTTCTCTGGAGATAGATGAGATGTGGGGTTAAGGATAAGTTTTTATCCAATACGATTCCGAGGTGGTATTTTAGTTCTGTAGTTAGTTTAATCGTGGTTCCTTCTATTTTGATTTGTGGTGGCCTTCTCATGTCGAGAGAACCCTTGAGGAGTATTGAGAATGTCTTGGTTGGTGATATTGTTAGGTGGTTCTGTTTCGCCCACGTTTGCAGGGAGTCAGTTGCCCGGTTTGCAGTGGCTTCCAGTTGTGCCTGGCTGCCCCCCTCCAGCATCAGGACGAGGTCGTCTGCAAATGCTTGTGCATCTGCCCCATTGAGATTCTGATTGAGGAAGCCGTCCATCACCAGATTCCAAAGGAGTGGCCCCAGGATTGAACATTGTGGGCACCCTCGGAAGATAGGCCGAGTAAGTTGAGAATAGGGAGCACATACTGAGATCCTCCTATCAGATAGGTAGGTTTTGATACAGTGGTACAGGTTATTGGAGATATTTGCCTCCCGGAGTCTGCCGAGGACACTTGGCCACCATAGTCAGTCAAATGCCCCGGCAAAATCGACAGAGATCATTAGGAAGTGTTTGCGGTTACAGTTTTTAGCTGCGGTTATTATGCGTTCCAAGGCGTCTACAGTGGAGCAGCCTCTACGAAAGCCAAATTGTTTGGGGGATCGTAGCCCTGCTTCTAGGTAGTGGGTTTCTATTCTGTTGTGGAGTAAGTGTTCAAATAGTTTGCTCAGTACCGGTAATAGTGCTATAGGTCTGTACGACTCCGGAAGTTCCCGTGATTTTGTCGGGTTCTTCAAGATCAGTCGGATCCGTGCAGATCTCCAGTCGTGAGGAAAGTAGCCTGCAGAGAGACAGTGATTGAACAGATTTAGGATAGTTGTTGGGATGTATTCTACGGCCTTTTTTACGATCTCTGGTTCCAAGTAGTCTTCACCAGGCATTTTCTTGTTTCGTATTTTGGCAGTCGCCAAGTAGAGGTCTGCTAGTGTGAATGGGTCTTCGCGTTCTACTGGGTTGTAGTTTGCATTTTCTTCGCAGAGACGGAGCTGCTCCAGGGAGTGAGCTGTCGGGAGTTGCCGAAAGGTGGTATTGAGGATATTGTCTATTGATTGGAGCCATGATTTTGTATAGAAGCCAGCAGGTGTTTTAGTTGAGGGAACTACCTCTCGTTTTGGAAGCTTGTTCATTGCGACTTTATATACAATCCCCCAAGGGTACTCGTTCCCGGTAGATGAAACTAGCATTTCCCAGGATCGTTTCTTCCGTGTTCTGATCAAGGCGGTGTATTCATTCCTGACCTCACGGTATTGCTGCCTGAGGACCTGCACCTCTGCTGGCGGCCAGGATTTTATTGCTCGTTGAAAATTTTTTCTGCGTGTATTTACCTCATTTCGGAGTCTCTGAAGCTCCGGGCACCACCAGGGGACCGCGCCTGGGGATGGTTTCTTCCTTCTGATGGTTGCGTTTGCAGCCTCTAATTTTGTTTACAATGGCGCGTTGGTGTTGGTCCGGGGTAAGAGTTGCATAGTCAAAAGTTTGGACAGAGCCAGTCAGTACTTCTTGAAATTGTTCCCAGTTGGCCTTGTCCACGGCGAATCTGTTGATGGTTATTCTAGGTGTGGGTTGTCTGTTAAGGGCACGGTGCATCTGGAATGTAATAACTCTGTGGTCAGAGGTTGTCCAATCCTCTCTGACCTTCCATGAAGATATATGTCCAGCAATGGAGCGGGTAGCAAAGCTTACATCTATGATTAAGAGGTAGTAAAGTAAAGTGTAAAGTGTAAAGTGTGTTTAGGGTCTAACGGCACCAGGGGTTACCCCCATCTCCGTGTAGTCTACATTGTCGCGTGTTACAGAACACTGTAAAGGCCAGAGATTTAAAAGTGTATGGATATTGTTGGATGTAGTGTCGTGTACCGTTGTTCATCTGGCTATTTAGCCGCTGGACCCCTACTGAGGCCCAACGTTGCCCACACTTAGCCCCGTGGAGGCAAGCCAGGTACACCAGTATTTTTAAATAAGTACTCTGGCAGGTCCTGCCACCTAATTTCCTGGGATTTCAGTGGCTAGGACCAAAAAAAAAAAAAAAAAAAAAAAAAAAAATGGGGGGTGCGCTAGAGGTTGGGTCAGGCCAAGGAGTTTTAAGTTATACAGTGTGGAATTAAGAATTTTGGGTGTAGGGCTAGGATAATTTTGACATGGGATGAACGCTAGTTGGAAAGCTAGAGGGGGGAGGGGAGACTAAAGGCTGGGGGGTGAGAGACAGAAGTATAGGGTCGATAGAGTAGATGACCCCAAAATCAGTGAGGCAGGCCCATGCCACACCAGAAGGAAAGGGGGGGGTGGCGGGGAGGAGACAAGGGGACCTTCACCTCCTCCCCGCCAGGACAGGGGAGAAACAGGGCCGCGCAAGGGAGCACGGGTTCAGGATCGCCACGTGGCATTGGCAGCAATGCTGCGTGAAGTCATAGTTGGCAGAGTCCACTCCGAGAAGGTAAGATTCGAGTAGTGCAGTCCTGGGACAGACAGGTCCCGGCCGGGTGGTGAAGTCATTTCAGTAGTGAGCTGCATGAAGATGTATTTGGTAGAGTCAATCAGAGAGGATCAAATCCGAGTAGTGTCAATCCTGGGACAAAGAAGTCCCGTCCAGATAGTAGAGTCATTTCAGTGGTGAGTCAACTTGGTGGGAGGCGAAGCCGGAGCGGCAGTCATGGTAGATGAAGGTGATGTTGAGACTACATTGTAAAGGCACAATTATTGTGCAGGTTGAAAGTCTTCACGGGGATTGCAGTGTGCTGAAGCAAGTAGTGGTCTTAACACATGGCTGTTTAGGCCGTTTCATTGTCTGGTTGGGTCTGATTCTGTGGTTGTGGTAGGGTTTTCCGCCTCGTGAAGAGGCCCTGAGCAAAGTTCGAAAAGGCTGTATAGGTATGGTGGTCTTCCAGGAGATGTTGCTCCTGATCTCTCGGGATGAAATGAATTTGTGTGATGAGAGAAGATCTGAGGTCATCATATAGTAGGCAGTCATGCATCAAGTGGTCCCAGGTTTCCTGGGCACCACAGGTGCAAAGGGGGCTGTCGGAAAGTCCAAGAAGGTTCAGTTTGCTGCGAAAGGCACCATGCCCTGTTAGGAGGTACGTGGTTAGAAGGCCTGGGGAGAACCAGGATGGTGATTTGGGATATACTTTGCATATGTCTGGTATAAATTTGCGGGTGATGGCCCCTTTGGTGGATTCAGACCATCTGGCTTGCCAGGTCTGTTGTAAGTAGGTTAGGAGTCTGCTTTTTTCGCTGGAATAGGTGTTAGCAGGATCCGTGGTAAAATCAATAAAGGTGGTAGACCTTCCTCTGCTGAGTTGATACATCATCCCCACATGGGCCACCTCAAGGTCTAGGGGCAGTACACCGGCGAGGACTTGTAGGGCATGCGTGCTGGAGGTGCAACATGCTCTGGTTATCGTAAGGAGAATTGGCCGTTGAATGATGTTCAGCTTTCTTCGTCCTACCACAGTGGAGGCTTTGGTGAACCATATGCCAGAACCGTAGGTGATAGCTGGTATGAATATGGCTTTATACAGTAAGGCTAGAGTGCGTTTTTTGAGCCCCCAATCTCGGCGGGTAACCCTGGCAACCAGTGCAATGTAATTTCTAATTTTCTTTTGTAGATAGTTGAGATGTGGGAGAAATGTTAGTTTGCTGTCGATGATAATGCCAAGGAGTTTCAGCTGAGTAACAAGCTTGATGGTTGTGCCATGTATCTTGATTTGAGGCGGCCTCTGCGGATCAAGATAGCCCTTCAGGAGAATGGATTGAGTTTTTGTGGATGAGATGGTCAGATGGTTTTTCCGGACCCACGCTTGAAGGGTGGTAAGAGCGCTGTTGGCAGATACTTCAAGCTGAGCCCTGGAGTCCCCTGCCAGGATCAGGGAGAGATCATCAGCATATGCCAAGGTCTGGACATCGCCTAAGTCAGTACTGAGAAGCTCGTCGAGTACAGAGTTCCAGAAAAGGGGGCCCAGGACAGAGCCCTGAGGGCAACCTCGGTGGACACGACGTTCCACGCTGGAGAAGGGAGCCTGAACCACAATGCTCCTGTCACTGAGATAGTTGGCAATGCAGTTGTAGAGATTTCCTGGGAGCTCAGCGCGTCTCAGCCGTCCGAGGACGCTAGGCCACCATAAGGTGTCGAACGCCCCAGCAAAGTCGATCGAGATGACAAGGAGGTACTTCTGGGTGCAGTTCCTGGCAGCATTTGTAATAGCCTCCAGCGCATCGACCGTAGACATGCCCGGTTTGAATCCAAATTGATTTCGTGCTGGTAGCTGTGCAGTATTGTAATGGTTTTCCAGTCTCCGTCTAAGGAGCTGCTCAAAAACCTTACTCAGCACAGGAAGGAGAGCAATAGGCCTGTACGAGTCAGGGCGATCATACAGTTTAGTTGGATTTTTGAGTATGAGCCGAATGGACGCAGTTTTCCAATCAGTTGGGAACCATCCCTTTAGCAGGCAATGGTTGAAGAGGTTTAGCAGGGTTTCTGGAGCGAATTCAGCAACTTTTTTAATTATTTCGGGCTCGAGCATGTCCAGGCCTGGTGACTTGTTATTTCTCAGTCTCCCAATGGCCATAGAGAGATCCTCGACGTTGAAAGGCTCTTCCACGAGTGTTGAGTTATAGTTGTTATTGTCGAGGCAAAGCTGCTGTTGTTCTGGTGAGTTGTCATCTGGTGGCTGTTTGAAAGAGTAATCAAGTATGTTTGAAATTGAATGCTGCCAGGTGGAGGTCATGTGGCCTTGTGGGGTGATTGTGGAGCGAATAACTTCTCCCCTTGGCAGTTTGTTTGTTGTTACCTTGAACACGACACCCCAGGGGTCAGAGTTACCAACTGTTGATACCAGGTGCTCCCAGGACAGTCTTTTACGCTGCCTGATCATCGCGTTGTAGGAGTTTCGAGTTTCTCTGTACTCCTGCCGGAGGTATTCAATTTCTGCAGGGGGCCAGGATCGCCTGGCTCGTTGGAATGCACGCCTCTTTTGGTTTACTTCACGTCTGAGGGCCTGAAGCTCTCCTGACCACCAGGGGACTGCTCCAGGGATGGGATTTTTCCGTTTTATTGCTGTGTTTGCAGCGTTCGTAATTATGTCCGTGACCTTGCGCTGATGGGAGTCTGGATGCTGAACTTGCACATTCTCGGTTTGTAAGTGCAATATCCCATTGATGAGTGTTTCTTTAAACAGGTTCCAGTCAGCTTTGTTCAAAGCGTATCTGTGTTGCTTCTGTCTGATAATTGTGGACTGAGTAATCGATCTGTACATGTTGAAAGTTATGGCCCGATGGTCTGAGGTGGACCAGCCCTCCCGTACGGTCCAATCCGACAGAAATCTAGCAAAGGACCTAGTGGAGAGAGTCACGTCAATCGTAGATTCCCAAAGTGAGCTGGAAAACGTCGGCAGGCTGTTGGGCCTATTTATGACTTCCAGACCACTATTGGCCAGGAACTCCTCCAACCGCTGTCCATTTGCAGCACTTCTACGCCCTGGGGTCTCACTGTGCCAGAGGGCAGAGCGGCAATTTACGTCAGCACAAATGACAATCTTTGCACCCGCCAGTTCTGTTAAGACATGTTGTAGGTACTGGACTGCAGGTAGAATGTCCTCTCCCGGCCTGCAGTACAGAGAAACGGCATAGAAGTCGCCCAGAGAGGAGATGATGTGGGCACAGGCGGCCCATGGAGAACAGAGATGAGATATCTGCATCACAGTCAAGTGAGGATTCCTCACAGCGATCGCCGCCCAGGGTGTCACACCAGGAGCCTGGACAATTTTGTAGGACAAAGGGTATCCCCTTATTTTGTTTGAATGAGTGTAGGGTTCTTGTATTAAGAGAATATCGATGTTTTCCTCATCTGCCTTCTGTCGGAGTTGTGCCACAACGGCCTTTGCCCGCTGCGCGTTTATTTGCAGGAATTTTATCTTGTTGCTGTTATACTGTTTATGCAGTGTCCCCATAATTTATTCGTTGTTGGAGCGTGCTCTTGGCCTTGATGTAGACAGGGCATTTATTATCCCGAAGTGAGTGGGCATGAGGTAGTTTCTGGCTTTTACAGTTAGCACAGATTGGTTCATTGGCCTTGTTCGGGCAGGTTTCATAGCTGTGGCCTTTATCGGCACAGTGACCACAGGTCTGTTCTGTCTGGGTGCACGTGTGGGTCGTGTGACCGAAACGACAGCATCTGAAGCATTTTGGGACAGCTACATGCTCCTTGTAGCGGTGGGAGCCCCAATTTATGTACACTCGATTGTGGTGGGTCAGTATGTGCCAGGCTGTTGGTGCCAGTTCTACAACCCAGTTGAAGGAAGTGCCACTTCTAGACTTTGTTTGGTACTTTGGCTTTACTAGGTTAGCTGGGTTCTCTTTTGGGAGTGCATGTTGGAGGTTGCGCCTGTACAATTCATCTCGTATGTTGTTGGGGTCCAGGCCCTTGTCGATGTCATAAATTACTATTGAGGGTGCCTTTTTCCTTGGGGGCTCAGCTAGAAGGCCCAGGGTAGGTATCTTAGCATTTGTTAATATCATATCAGCGTCGTCCTTCGAGTCAGTTTCTATGATGATGCCAGTATTTCGGGTCTTTCGAATGGATTTTATTTTAGTGTTTCTCAGGTCATCAGTAAGGGAAGCGATTACAGTCTTCTTAATCTCCTCGCTTGTTTTTGGCGCATTGGCTGTGGCCGGCTTGAGAACTACCAGGTGTGGTGTTGGTAGTAATGTCTTTCTTTTTGGTGGCGGGTCCGTTCTCGTATTTGGCTTTGTGTTCCTCAGCGCATCAGCAAAAGTTGGGGCGCGCTGTAGCATTTGTGTGCCCCTACATTCGAGGTATGCCTCGAGTTTGGCCTCATTCCTCTCAGAAGCAAGGTGAACGTTGCGCAGGATGGTTTCAAGCTTTGCCCAGATACCAACAATCTCGCCCCGAAGGGTTGAGGTAATGCGGCTGGAAGACTCTTTTAGTTTATTTTCTAGTTCAACTCGCAGGGCCAATACCTGCTCATTAACGGTGCCCTCTGGAAGAGTTGGGTCGATGTTAGTCGACTCTTGCTGTTTTGTCGTCTTTTCGCGGTTGTCTTGTATGGGGCCCTGGGATCCCTGGGGCTCTTGAGGCTCACTTTGCGAGCGGGTTTCCCTGTCCGATTGGGGAACTACCCGTTTTCTATGTTTCTTTTTGGATACCGGTGTCAGCCGGACATCCTCAAAATTATCCGTGATTTCAATGTCAGGTTGGTCACTTTTTGTATTATCAGTGGTTTGTTGAGCGCTCGATGAACAAATCAATTCAGTGGGATTTGTACTGGGTGTATCCATATTCTCAGATTAGTTGGAAATATCGGTTTATCGGGAATATTCGGATAACAGATTATTGCTGCACAGTTTGATAGAGGTTGAGGAATGACGAAGTTTGGTGCCAACCACAGGTTTGTGGCTAAATTTGAAGCCAGATAGTGCACGGATGTCGATTTGGGCTATCCCCCACTGTAACGTGAGGGGGGGACGCACAGCCGTAAGATAGCCTTGGAGAACCTGTGCTACTTTCTTCTAGCGTTTTCGCAGCCGCAGAAGCTTATGGTAAAGTCTGTTTTTCCACTATACAAGCAGGAACGAAAGTAAAAGCTGTCCATGGTAAGTCTATTGCAGCGGGGGGGGGGTCACTGAAATCATGATTTCACCGAAAATTGTTCCCTAACATAGTTTGAAGATATTGGACGTTATCACAGTTCAAGGTTTCACAGGTGGAATTGCCGTCCCCAATCAAGGTCACAGCTGAAGGGGTAGATAATTCACTAATCCCTGCGCCGGAGGGGAGTGCTACACATTCCTCCCAAGTCTAGTGCAGGGTATTTGCGTGGCAACCACAGTATAATTGGTGCCTCTCTATAGCCCTGCTGTCAGCCGCATGGTGACCAGTGGTAGTGTGAATCAGTTGAGTAAGTACGCTAATTCCACTTACGACCAAGGTCGTAACTGCAATTAGTAGCACGGATAGATGGACAAAGCCGCGAATGGAATGTAGCCCGAATAGACGGTTCGAAGCAGCGAAAGGGAAGTAACAGCCCGAATAGACGGAGAAAAGCCGTAGATGAAACATAACATCCCCAAACCGACGGAGCGGAACTGTGCAAGCGAGGTAACAACCGGAACCAGACGATGGCAGTTCAGGAACCGGAGAAGAGCGTTTCCAAACCAATGGCGAACCCCGATGTTGAGCCAAAAGTCACAGACCAAACATTGTATTAGCGGGAGGATTCAAATCCCCAGAAGTAAGTGTTTAAACAACAGCGTATGTACCTTTATATATTTGCAAAGGACTGTAGGGAAGATTAGGCAATTATTAACTGAAATTGTAAGAGAACATTCAGTAAACTCAGTGTATGTTCTATAGTTAAGTAAAGAAATATTTTAGAATTAGTTTAACGAAGGATTGTTCATAGTTATGGTTTATTTGCTGATTAGTTAATGGAGGGAAAGTAATAATTTTGTACGGGTTAACCTATAGAGCAGGTAGAGTTGTATGTTAACTTGTATAGTGTTACGGTAAGTAGAGAAGATAGCTCAATTAGTCGCTAAATGCTGAAATTTACCTGAGAGATCAAGAAATAAATAAACCAAGGTACATTTCATTAACGGGTAACTTGGTTGTGTTAGGGTAAGACTAGCCTGGAATAATTTGTAAAGTGGACATTTAATTCTTGTAGAAGAATTGTATTAACCATGAAGAAGAATGTAGGATTTTGCTAGTTAAGTATGAATAATAAATAAAATGTCAATTGTATTTAAGAAAGAGTTAAGTTAAACTGATCGTAGGAGAGTGTTAGTGGCCCAAAGATAAGAAGAAGGTGCTGTATAGGAAAGTCCAAGACCTGGAACAAGGTCCATGCCATGTATTAATGCCTGATGACTAAGGTATTATGATTTTTACTAAATTCTTTTTCTTTCCTTGTAAGTATGTATAATAAACTAATTGTATATATTGTAGAGAAACTGTGTTTGTCATTCTAACACCCAGCCTGAACAAACAAAGAGGGGGATATAATCACTGCTATTCCCTATGAACCAGTTTCTTCTGTGAGATAACAAGTCAGATGCAAATTGGGGATGCACTTAAAGGGAATACAGGAACAGAATATAATATTATAAAGATAAAGATTAAATGATATACAAGGCATAAGCAAATAAATATGAAATAAAAAATAATAACACCAACACCACAGAGTTATTACAATTTCTGTAACTCAGGAAAGAAGACTGGCAGACATATACCATATATCAGCTGTTCGCACCAGAGAAAGGATCTTCGTATCCGGACTGGGCCCTGAGACAAGAACAGAGAGTATTAAAAGTCTCTTTTTGATGGAATATGGGTTTGAAGTGGACGTAAGGAAATTAAGAACAAAACACCCATGCTATGCCTCCTTCCTAGTGATATGCACATCTAACGCAACTAATACTGTCATGAACCAGAAGAACTGGCCTCCAGGAACACTGGTTAAGCCTTTTAAAGAAAGACGCCCCGTGAGGGCGCACAGACAAAACTCACAATCTAATCCACCGTAGCAACTAATGACTAGTTTGGAGATTGAATCAAAAACTATGCAATTGCGATATTTCCTACAAAATGTCAGGAGTTTATCTAATAAGCTCCACTCTCTCCAAACGCTTTTATCTCTCAGAGAAACTGATCTCATCTGTTTAACGGAGACCTGGCTGACAAATGAGCGACAAATTGATATACTTCTTAAAACTACCCCTTACAAAAGTATCGGAAACAGTAGAGGTATGGGAAGAGGAGGGGGCGTCCAAATATTCTTTCCAATCCAGTGGCAGGCGACTAGAGTTAAACTAAGCCAGTCTAACAACTTTGAAGCTTTGTGTGTAACACTGGTGAATCGACAAATGAAAATACAACTCTGTTTAGTTTACCTCCCTCCTGACCATTCCGAAGTTACACGGATTGAACTTCAGACCTGGTTAGTAACAAGCCTAGCCCCTATTCAACAAACTGTTGTAGGTGGAGACTTCAATATGCCAGTCCCAAGACATGTAAAAGCTCTACAAGATTTAACGTTAACCTTGAATTCTTTAGACCTCAGGAGACATATCACACCGCCAACGAGAAAAGGTCAAGCTTTAGACCTAGTATTCCACAACTTCCCCAACTGTAATAACATACCCAACCCTTTCACATTCTCATCAGATCACTCACCTATCACCTGTACCTTCTTCATACCAACGTTATCGGGAGAGAAAATTAGAAATTACTATGCCGATACTCACTCTGATCTGATTATTTCTCCAAAATTCCTGAAACCCGAAATAGTTATCAACCATCTCTCCACCATTAATTGGGATAATTTATCTTCACTATCTGTTGAAGAGGCAATCCAGACCCTAGCTGAGCAGTTGAGACATATCGCCACGATCGGAGCGTCTAAACAAGTCAGAATTACTGAGAGAACCCAGCGGTGGTTCCATTCGGATATGAAAATGGCCTTTAGAAGTAAGCAGAGGGCATATAGAAAATGGTTGAAATCGAGAAACAGTACAGACCACGAAACCTTTAAAAGAGAGAGAGCTCGTTTCCTTCGCTTCAAGAGAGGAGCACATCAACAGTATATATTATCCCAAATAACAAAAACCAGGAGAATTTTCCCAAAGCGCAACAACCATCACAACATGGATGAAAAGCAATTTGAGGAGTGGACTCGCATGTCTTTCGATTATCAAGATGCGACCACTGGAGTTTCAACCCTACCTAGCGTAAACCAGAACACTCTTTCTGCCACGGATGATATTATTATCACTAAGCAGCAGCTGATTTACGTGATAAATGGCCTGCCCAACAAGGCTACTAAGGGTCCTGACGGTATACCACTATTTATAGTTAAGGTGTGCTCTGTATACATTGTGGATCTTCTCTTAAACATCTTCCAGAAGATTCTAAAGACAGGCACCATACCGGAAATCTGGAAATCTTATTATGTCAAACCAGTCCCTAAAATTGGAAATCCCAAGATGCCTAAGGACTTCCGTCCAATCTCCATAGGATGCACATTATTAAAGATATTTGAAAAGCTCATACACCCAGTGATTATTCAACACTGTTTTGCTCACCGACCACCCTACCTTCACACAGTCCTGAACCATAGGTCCACGACCTCTAATCTCCTCGATACCCTCTTCAGAGCACAAAAAGCCTTGAATGACAGAGCCCAACTGGACATAATCTTCTTCGATATCAAATCTGCCTTCGATACTGTCTCCATTCCTACTCTTATAGGCATCTTAATAGAATATTTCAAAGTATCTAACCAAATTGTCAGCATTCTGAAGTCCTTACTACAGCGGAGACACTTAATTATAACCAACGGAACTCACCAGAAAACAACCTATGCAACGAGGGGTGTACCTCAAGGTGGGGTGATGTCGACAACCCTCTTTGCAATCCTACTTGAACCATTCCTCGCAAAAAATCCAAATTTTAGTTCCTTCGCTGATGATCTAAAATTCTTTATCAATTCAAAAGACCCCAAACAGATACAAAAAATTAATAATGAAACCTCCAAGCAAATTCAACAGTTAATTGACTTTTTACAGCGAGCTGGACTCCAACTCAACAATGCCAAGTCAGCCCACATCACAATCACAAAGAGGAAGGTCAAGAATGACATTCGAGTAACGGTTATTGGTGAGTCAGTCCCCAAAGTCTCATCTCATACTGACCTGGGACTAACGTGGGATGAAGACTTAAATTTCAAGGAACACTTCCTAAAGGCAAAGAAGAAGACCTATGCTGCTTTCTGGGCTATCCGCTAGGAGCTCGCAGGCTGTCACAACACCAGACTGATTGGACAATACATTAATAGATGTCTTACACCCATACCACTATATGCCTCAGAAATCTGGTCCTCTGCATCTACCTCTCGATGTAATAAATTTCTATCAATGGAGTATTGGATTCTGCGGTGGCTGAATCGTCTGGGAGGGAACCCCTTCACCATCTCGAAATCCATTCTCCAAGTCAACCTAGGCATGACCTCCTGGAAGCTCATTGTCCTAAAAAAAAATCTGTCAACGCTTACCAAGCTGCTAACTCGCCATATTGATGCCCCATCAATAGGAGATATCGTTGCACTGAAAAGAGGAAGAAATAAAAGCCATCACCCACTTAGGATGAAGCTATCAAACTTGGACTCCCTAAAAGGAATGTTCCCATGTAACACCATTGAACACTTCAACACCTTCTCCATTGATCCGGTAAAGTTTGAAGTCAATAAAAATTACAGAAATCAAATTATAGACCAAATCTGGACTAAATCACCAGGTTTGCTGTAAAAATTGAGTAGTTTTTATTAGAAATTTGATGATATGAACAATTAAATGCAATAATGTAATGAATATAAATAAATCTGTATGTTAGTTGCTGATTAAGAAGTCAACCTATGTATTTAACTCTTCAGTTATCAAGATCCATGTTATTTCAAAGTGAATACAATTAACCAAATGTATATATCTATTTAATAGTTATTATTATACAATAATTGTATTGTAAAGATCTGAAAATTTGTACAAAAGTGTATAATGTATATTTTAAAATTTCTGTACACCCTCCTAGCCCACTTGCTGTACCGGGGGTGAACCTTGTGTTAATAAACTGATAGTAAGTAAGTAAGTAAATGGATTGCTCATGTTGGTTTTCGTGAAATATTACTCAGTGGAAACACAAAATGTGAACTTTGTGTGTACTCTGCTATAACTAGGTGACTAGCTTTGTAGGTTATGATAAAAGTATGATTTCAATTCCTTGTAGTTTGCTTCTGAACTTTCTCTTTATGTGTAGTATGTTTAAATATGTTTAAACTTTATATGTAAATAAGTTAAATTTAACTGCTACGTACTTAAACTTAACATCATCGTCTAATTTCACGTGTACTTTGGTGGAGTGCGAAAATATTTTCCATACTCTAAGTGATTAACGCTTTCTTACACTATACTTGAAGACTTCGTACTGAAAATGAAAAAAAAAAAAAAAAGAATGGAATGTGTTCATAACAGTGTGCTATCTAAATTGAAACTTTATTATTAGTAAAGATTTGTACAGGATGATATTGTCTCTTTACAATTCAAATAGAAGTTCGTTAAAACTTTGCCTTCTATGAAGATTTTAGAATTTTGACAAGAATAGTGAGAACGTTATATAGATTGGAAGCTGTAATGACAGTCCTTATTCACATATGGGTTTGAAACATTTGGGAAATTTACTTTTAATTTCTCCTTAGAATTCGTCTCATTGGAATTAATTTCAATTTCACATACTAATTTAGAAGTACATTATAATTAAAAATGAATATTTCTAGGCTTTAACCACAGTGCGGAAGTTGTTTCATTTAGCTTTATAATTTCTCCCGGTTATATTTATTTGTTTGGCAAGATAAATGAAAAAAAAAATAAATAAAAAACACATTAATTGTGTTCAAATTATAACACAAATTAATATTAAATTGTGTTCAAAGTAGATAACGCTCATTAAGCAGTTTAAAATAACTTATTTGTTACTAAATACCGTTAATTAAAAAAAAATCTGTGTTCAAATAATCGAAATAAATGAAATGCTTGAGCTCTTTAATTTGTTGATTAAAAATAATTTTAAGAAATTACGGATTTTTCAGTAACCTTTTTAAAGGTGACTTTAAAAGAGGTAACTTTAAACACGAGATAACCTTTTTTAAGATTACCTCATCACGTCTGATTTCTTATTTGATGAGGTAACCTTATTAAAAGTTACTAAACTGCTCATCTTTTTTGAATTTTAGATGATTTCATGCGCAATATTACCTTGTCGTAATCTTGCACCCTACTTATATTTCAAACAACATTACGTTTACGCTTTTCAAACCATTTACTTTTAAAGAAAACAATTCTTGTTATATGAACTTGTATCCTTATGATTAGTATAACTATAATTCTGCTGGTTGCTGCGACATCATTTGATCCATTAAATAAAAAAATAATAATAATTAAATGAATATTTGTTTATTTTCTTGAGATGCAATGCCAGAAGAGAGTGTTCAGATTTACAATTAAGAATTAATAATATCCTTATCACAGTGGAATTTACTTTGGAATTAATTCCCCCCAGGTTTTTTGGCAATGCATACACAACGGGCCATGCAGTTTTCATCGCATCTTACTGGATTTAATCACAATTCGCTTTATTTCTGGCGAGCTTAAAAGTTTCCTTTATTTGCAAAGAGTGAATAGTGCTTGATATTTTTTTAAAATTTAACTTAATTTAAAACAGGAAATTTGAAGTAAAATATTTATAACAATGAATTACATAATGGCAATGATAATTGGACCAGACAATGGAAATCTATCAATTGCATGATGCTTGCATCGATTAAAATGACATATTACAAAAGAATAACGAAACGAAGTAATTAGAATTATACAAAATAAATAACATAATGTGAATGCTTACTCCTTTATTTATTTCATGTGAAGTAACTTTCCAAGTGTACGTAATTTCTCTGAAAATGAAATTAAATTTATGTCAATTTATAAAATTTATGACAAAAAATATAAGCAAATCACAGTTTATTGGTAAGAAGAAATGTCACAAGGGCACGAAATTTCAAACATGCTTAGCATAGAGGGCAAAGATTATATGGGTTGATATGATTACAATATTACCAAATTAGAACTCATTAGGATATTATCGAAATTAATATTCATTATGTTGGGTTGATTCAGCCTTTTGATAACGATTTTGACAGTCCTTTAAAAGTACAAAATTCCTGCCGTGACCACAGGTTGTGTTCTGTTTGTTTTCCCTGCTCATGCATTATCGCCGGAAATCACAATTTTCATTGAAGTAAAGCGCGCTGCAAAACTGCCTAATCAATCGTGTCCCATTCTTGCTGGCAGACTTTCAATAAACCTTCAACAGTTCTGAGGCAGCGGTTTCAGAAAACTCTTTTCAAAAGTCCGAATTCGCAAAAATCCATGCCTGGCGTCGAGTGATTTAACAGGTATATCTGCGAACAAGATTGTGCAGTGCAAATATATTGGTTTCAACTGACTCCAATACAAAATCTCAACTTTGGTTTAGCGAACGTAATGACACTAGAGGTTCTGTGTTTTAAGAATTTATATTGACTAACCATTGGAATGTACATAATCTTCCCAAAATACCAACAACCTTTTCGAACGGTCACGGACGGTCTGATATAGACCTTATCCTTTCCTCTCTATGCTTGCGCACATGTAAAAAACTGGATGGTGTGCCCGGATGTAGGAAATCATTATCGTGTATCACCGTGCTATCACTTTTAGTTTAGTATTAAATTTTAGGGATGGAGGTTCTTCAGGATTTAAACCACTTCTCTATCAGAACCACGAACTGGACCAAATTTAAACAAGTCTCGCAACAAGAATTTTCAAATGATAAAATTGCACACTTGAACAGTTTATCTGCAATAGCATATGCTTACTTTTTGAAACACACTCTTTACAGAGCTTTGAATGAATCGACTAAAAGAAAAGTTAGGAGACCTGGCTCCACCCCATGGTGGAATCCCCAGTTATCTGTTTTGAGAAGACAGGTTATGGATGCAAGGAATAATTTCCAGAGGAAAGATACTTAACAGAAACAGAGGTTATGCGACTAAAAGAAGTCTATTGTCAATTACGTAAGGAACATTTCAAAGCTATTGCGGAAGCAAAAATATCCTCATGGCAGAAAATAATGTCCCATACATGTAATTCTGATCCATGGGGATTAATATACGAAATTTGTCGTGACAAACTTGTAACTCCTGAAATATATAGTTCTGTTTAATCTAACAGAAGTTTGACTACTGATTGGTTCTCCACGGTTGAAGCTATTATAGAGAGACCTTTCCCTTTCCCTTACCCAGAGCCAGACACAATCGAACATGCTCAGATAAGGTTCGTTAACGGGTCTTACAAGGGATCAAATGACACGGAACTATTTAGTCTAGATAATCTTGCACTTGCAATTCCTAAAATCAATCTGTCAAAATGTGCTGGAATGGACTTAGTTTGAAATGCGGCAATCAAAAGATTTCACCAACATTTTCTGTATATATTGTTGAATGTATTCAACAAATGTCTATTAGAGGGGTCTTTTCCAAATTTTTGTAAGATTCCGTTAGTAAAGATGCTCAGAAAGCCTGGAAAATTGGCAACGGATCCCAAGGCATATCACCCTATATCCTTTCTAGGATAACTTGGAAAGCATTATTAGCACCTAGGATGCAGAAGGTTTTGACTACAACTAATATGATTTCTAATTCAAAATTCGGCTTTAAGAAAGGCTCTTCCACTGAAGGTGCTATCAGAAATTTGGTGATTGTATGTAAATCTACAGATAAGAAATACATAATTGTTGTTTTTATCAACGTTGAGGGCACTTTCGATACACTCTGGTGGTAGAGCGCCCTCAGGACACGTCGAGCAGCAGATTGTGATGATTTACTATATCAGGTTATTAGTTCTTATTTTTTAAAGAGGCAAAGATAAGTAATCTCACAACATTTGGTATTTTCAAAATTCATTTCCAGAGGATGCCCACAAGGCTCGATCCTTGGGCCTCTCCTCCGGAATTCTGTTTTAGTCCGATGGTTACTAAACGAAAGTCAAATTTGCAATAAAATAGCATATGCCGACAGTTTAGTGCTATGTATGCCAGGCAGGCCAAGACTTTTGCTAGAAACGCATGGGAAAGAAATCCTGAATGATTTGCTGGAATGATCTGGAACAAACAAATTAAAAATTTCTGCGACGTTAATTAAAATGATGTTCTTCAACAATACACTGGATTATAACAGCCCTCCTTAACTTCATATCAGCAATACCCACATTTTTTATGTTTCTCAAAATAAATATCTTGGTCTCTTAATTGATGATAAATTTTCTTTTATATCCCACGAAAAGAACTTAACTGAAAAGATTAAGAAGTTTATTTCCAATGTGATTAGGCTCTCAAGACCTGAATGGGGTATAAAGCACAAAACTTTGGCATTATATTATAAGGCTATATTTTTGCCAATTGTAGTATATGCGGGTGCCATATTGTTTCCTAGGGTTACTCACGTCACAGGGAAGGCTTAACGTTTATCATTGCAGAGAAAGATGATATTGGCAACACAGAGATGCTGCAGAACAACATCAACAAGTGCATTACAAGTGATCTCAGGTTTTGTTCCGATTGACCTTTATGTGGCATACCAAGGCATAATTTCTAACTTACAGAAAGGTTTGGCAACTCAAATCCTCGACATTGCAAGTAATCCGGCCATGGACATCCGGCAGGAGAAAATTAACTGAGAAGTGGAAATACAGATGGAAATCCAGTGAAACCGGACTCATTACCACGGAGTTTATTGAAGATGAAACATTTACTATAAATAAGAAAGTAATGGGATCGTTTTATCCTTCAATGACAACGTCGTATTTAATTACTGGACATCGTTCAATGAGGGGTAAATTTTGTAAATTCGGACTTGAACCTGGCCCTTTGTGTTTTTGTGGGGCAGTAGAAGATTGCAGGCATCTTCTGCTTTATTGTCCGGATTATTACGACTTCAGACAAGAACTATTTAACAGCACTCAACATATTAGGACTGATAACTTCGATTTTTTGATTCAAGATGCCCAGAACTTTGCAGAATTCCAATGTTTTTCTGACAAGGTGTTAAAAGAAGACACACCTTGTTTACTAATTCTAGAAGTGGACAGTAGACTGAAGTATCAATGAACTCATATTTCTATCTTTCTAGGTAAAAACAACTGTTAACTTAGAAACTAAATGTTGTGTTCTTAAATTAGTAATAATATAGAATGTATATAATGGTATTACTATACAAAGAATATATTATTATTATTATTATTATTAAAATCCGTTTATTAAAAAATAGCAAGTGTTTGCTTTCGCCCCTTATACACAGCCGACCGGCTAGAAGGGTGTACAAAATGCAAGAATTGCAATTATATACAATATAAGAAGGGTGTACAAAAATGCACGAATACAATTATTTACAATATTTACATTCGTGCATATATTTACAATATTGTTTACAAATTCACTCATTGTCAAGATTATAGTTGAAATAAGCTGTGAGCTTCTGAGATGCTCTTCACTCTGTACTGCTTGCTTTCGGAGTATTTCACAGGGTGTATTGTCAATGAATTGAAAAGGTTCACTGCTTTGTTTGGGAAGAAGTTCTTCAGACAGCACAGGTTGGCTAGTGTAGAATGCAACGGTAGGTAGGGACTGTCATTACTGCGTCCAGCACGTGGAGTAGAGATAAGTCCTCGAAGACTGGGGGCGTCAATCACACCGGTAAGCATCTGAGAAAGAAGAAGAATATTCCTGGATGCAATGTGAACCCTCCAGGGAGTGATATTTAAGTTGGTATATAACACAGCCCTGGAGATGGTGAAAGCATTGCCCGTGACCCTGTTCATCCATCGCATTACCCAGTACTCGACTGCGAGGAATCTATTTATGTACGACGTCGGGGCAGAAGACCAGATTGCTGATGCATACAGTGCGATAGGTTGTAAGCACCGCTGGACGTATCGTCCGACTACATCTACGTTCAGTTACCCCGTCAGCTCTTGTCGAATTGCCCACATCGCCAAGAAAGTCTTCGTTTCCATGGTCGAGAAATGGTTCTGAAAAGTGAGGCCCTCGTCCCAAGTCAAGCCGAGGTCGGTGTGAGACTTCACTTTCCTTATCTGCACTCCATTGTGATAGGCTGTGATGTCATTTTTTTATTCTCTTTTTTGTAAAGGTAAGTTGAGCTGACTTTGATGCATTTATTTCCAGACCTATTTGCAGTAGATATGCTACAAGGCTGTCGATTAGGACAGAGACTCGCTGATTAGTCAGGTGAGTTTGTTCAGCTTCTTTAGACGTTATGTATAATTTGAGGTCGTCTGCATACGATGAGAAATCAGTGTACCTTGCGAGGAAGGGTTCAAGGGCAGCGGCGAACAGTTCACAGGATAGGACACCTCCCTGTGGTACTCCTCTCGTTATACTGCATTCCTGTTGGAAGGATTTATAGCTGATGATGAGTTGTCTTGGTGTAAGGATGCGGTTGATGGTTTTTAGCAGGCTTCCAGAAATGCCAAAGTACTTTTCCAGAATGTTGATGAGAGCGGGAATTGAGAGCTTATCATAAGCAGATGAAATATCCAGGAAGATGACGTCTAGCTGAGATTTACTGTTGAGAGCAGTTTGAATTTAAAATAGGGTATCCAGTAGGTTTGTATATGTAGATCTTTTGGGGATCACGGTATGCAGATGTTTCGGTCTATGAGAGAAGCATTGGTCGATCAGTGCTTATAAGATAGCTTTCTCAAACAATTTTAATAGAGAGCAACCCACTGAGATCGGTCTCAAGTCCTTAGGTTCCTTTGGGTTTCTTCTTTTGGGCATGGGTTGTACCCTGTAGTGATTCCACATTGTCGGGATTGATCCGGACTTCAATATGCGATTAAAGATTACAAGAACAGGCTCCACAATGAAGGCACTACACACTTTAACCATGAAGAGAGGGAAGCCGTCAGAACCAATTGTAGATTTATTAGGAAGTCTATTGATGGTATTTATAAGGTGTAGTTTTTTTAGCGTTATAGTTGAAAGGGGCTGTCTGGAGTGCATGATGAAATCATTTAGGTTTGGGGTTTTTGGGTCTAATGGCAATTCGTTGAAAGTCAAAGATACCCATTCCTGAAATACCTTCTCATCGATATGGAAATCTTTGTTGCATTTGGATGTAATACGTTTCGAGTGGTTTATTCTGTTGAGTGCCAGCTGTCGGATTGCATTTCGTTTACATTTGAGGAGGGTTGGCCGCTCTTTCTTGTACATCTGGTAGTCAGCTGAATTATGGTACTTTTTCCATATTCTGAATGCTTTTTGTTTCCTCTTGAATGCTACTTGGAATTTCAAGCAGCTGGTTAGCCAGGTTAGATATAGCAGTGTCTATTGATTCCTGCTGTAGATCCTTCCAGTTTATTTCTGTGAGACGTGCAAGGATGATCTCTGGGTTTAAATATTTGATGGAGAATACTGTTTTGGTAATCTTCTTGTTCCTGAGAGCTTCATCAGTGTTTGAGTTTACAGTGACGTTGAACTCAAACGTGATGGGAGAGTGATCAGAGGGGAAGCTGTGGTGTTCAGCGGTCAGACCTAGGTGTGGAAGATTGTGGAATAATAGATCCAGCATCTGGTTTCCCCTGGTAGGAGGTGTGGTTTGTTGAAATAAGCCAAATGCGCCAATGGCTGATATGAGATCCTCAGTGGCCTCATCATGTCGAGGCGTAGGCATGTTGAAATCGTCTATAATGAAGGTGGGGATATTGGGGACTAGTTTGGCTGCTATCCATGCTATCAGTTCATTTCGTGAATCTTCTGTGTGGTCAGGGGGTACATATACAAGGAAAATTTGTAGTTGTATGGCATCCTTTCTTAATGTGGCACATAGAGCTTCGAATTTATCTGATTTGGTAACCTGAAATCTGGACTGCTTGAAACTGGATGAGTACAGTAACGCAACACCTCCACCGCGTCTGCTATCCCTGGAATTATGGAGGCTGAGGTAATCAAGAGGCTGACGTATGACATCCAGTTGCCTTCCGTGAGATAACCAGGTTTCAGTCAAGCAGATGAACTGATATTCAGCTAGTAACATAATGGTTTGTAGGGGGTGTAGTTTATTGCTGATACTGCGTACATTTTGGTAGAAGCATTTAAGGGGAGTTATTGAGACAGGTTGGCATGAGGCTGACATTGGTTGCTATCCCTGTATTATTGTCGATCTTGTGCGGTAGGAAGCGGAAGATGTCCGTTCTTTGTACATTTTTACTAGAGTTCCTGGCGGCCAGGTGCTGGTATCTAGCACTTCTAGTTCATCCTGTTTTTCACAAGTAATTGTGAATAAAGAATAGGAGGGATATCTTGTATTCACAGGTTTCACAGCCACCTTGATCCCAATTTATTCCTCAAAAAATTTAGATATATTTGCATCAGTTGTGGACGGTCCAAATCTCGATATGAAGATTTTCGATTTTGTTTGGATGGATGTTATATTGTACATTTTCTCGAATACGTTGGATTGGTTGACTTGTTTGGCTTTGTTGGGGTATGCTGGTGATGTTTCTTGAGTGGGACTGGCCCCCTGGGCTACCAATCTATTTACAGAACTATCTTGGTGAGAAGTTGGATCATTGACCGTTAATGACACTTCCGAAGGGGAACTAGGTCGCGATCGTTTGACGGATGACTGCTAGGAGACAATATGTGCATAAGTGGGTTTTTTATTGGTGTCACCACTCATGCTTGAGTGTAGGCATGGAGCATTTTGAGAAGCTTCATTGTGAGAAACGTTTGCTTCAGATATATAATCGATATCATACCTAGGTTCACAAGGGTGCTCTAATACAGGTAATTGACTTAATTCGATGGGGGTAGGCAGGTCGCTGTGTTTCCTATTAGTTAAAGATTGTTTTTCTTCAGTACTGCTGGTTTGAGGATTAGTGGGTTTCTTCATACTTTGATGACTATCACGATAAGCTGGTATCATGTATTCATTTGATGTAGCTCCTTTGACATTTCGATGGTTTTGTTCTATGACAGAAGGCTGGTTCACAACAGTGATCTTATTTCTAATTACTTCTGCCTTTAGTAGTTGTACTTCTGCAAGTAGGTTTCAGTTTTGTGATTTAAGCTGCTTAAGCTCATTAATGAGAGTATTCAGCTGAATGTTTATGAGAATCACATAATCATTACTTATCCGGGGGTAGTTTTCCACGTGTATCGAAGTTGTTGCCGTTTGGCAATATTTAGTGGCCGAGGTAGCTACGTCATGTATAATTTCTTCAGGGTGGCATTCAATTGCCCTGTAGTGCAACAGAGAAGTGGAGACAGCATCGTCATCTGTGGGGTATTGATTGTCGCCCTCGGCGATTTGTACCTCTTCATCGGTAGTTTCAGGTGTGGTGCTTCTGCTAAGGTATGGTAGGATAGTGTTTTTTTCCTGTGTAGATGATATAGTTTCAGTCGATGTGCAGGGTATCACATCACGTTGGGAAAGTGCCCTTAATCCGTCGTTGTCAGGTATTTCCTTGCATGAAACACAAGAAAAATTGCGTCTCCGTTGCTTATTCATCTTTTTAGGTCGATTTTGAGGCATGACCCACAAAAGGTAGAGCAGCACGTAACACAGATTACGCATAGCTCAGTGTTTAATTTGCATAATTTGCATTCGGCTATGGTAATCATTCAATTCAGTCATGTTTGAATGTCTGTAGAAGAAAAAACAAATGCTTGTGTTTGAAGATTTTAACAGGCTAAAACGACGGTATTTGGTTCGGCGAGCTTGACACCGATCTTAGGAATGCAGTTAATCCGTTTCCGTGGGACGTGAATCTCCAGGGGTTAGTGATTGATGTGTATCACTAGCGATGTGGTCCAGGCGTTTTGCACAGTCCAATCGGTCACATGAGCTTCTATGTTTCTTGTGGTTAGCGTGATGTCAATTGTTGATTCCTATAGGGTGTTGCAGTATGTCGGTAGATTGAAGGGTTGATTCTTTACAGTGAAGATAGAATTTGCTAGGAACTCCTCAAGCCTCTGTCCATTCCTGGTACCTCGTCGGTCCGGTGTAGTACTGTGCCAGACAGGGGATCGGCAGTTTACATCGTAATCGGCGCCGATGTAAACTGCCGCTCCCCTGTCTGGCACAGTACTACACCGGACCGACGAGGTACCAGGAATGGACAGATGCTTGAGGAGTTCCTAGCAAATTCTATCTTCACTGTAAAGAATCTGTAAATGTATGTAATCAGATTCTTGAGGCTGTTGATAATGTTTCCAGAAACAGAATCAGGTCGGGCGGTCCCGTTGATCCGATAGAGGAGCTTGAAGTCGTCTGCATAACTGATAAATTCTGTTTGCTGACACAGGAATGGGTGGATGGCAGCCGTAAAGAGGAGCCCCGAGAGAACTCCGCTCTGGGGTACACCTACACAAACTTTCCTTGTGAAAGATTTTTTATTTATTTTTTCCCTCGGGTTGAGCAGACTGAGCGCTCCTGTCCTTTGGTATTGCGCTCCTTCCACTGGACGACAAATTGGTGCAGCAGCACTATAGATAATAGAACCAGGCACAACTTCTCATGCTTAGAAATGGGTAGTGATTGAGGTGGTGTTGATCACTGTAGAGTGTAGACATCAGCGTTACTTTTTCAACACAGATTTTGCAAGGTGTAGTTCGATTAAACGTCTAGGTGCCACCCAAAACAAGTACATACGCATACATACATACAAACAGGATCGAACGAATAGGTGGCGCTGCTTCCATTCTCTTCAAAAAAAGCGCGGGTGGAACGTGACGTGTGGCTGAACGCCTTATTTTGGTGCACACAGACTTTTTAAGCGTCAGAACCGTTCTTATATGCAAATTACTCCTTCAAGCAACGGCTATAGAACTTCAGTCTGCTAATACTCTGAGTTGACTTTCAGGGTTTTAGCGACTGTACGCAGCTCAAATTTGCCGTTTTAACAAAACCCGGCTACAACCATAACACCTCGGCCAAAATGTTTCCTTGAACTGACGCGCCCATGTTGGAAAGGCCTTATCACCTTGTGGACGGTAATAAATTGCCCAAATTTTGCTGCAATCGGAGAGGTATGTGGACATGTGTATATGTAAGGGCGGCAACTAGAACATTTGTTCAATTACGCCTCGTATCGCTGTGTAGAAGAGTACCACCCTAAAAGGGCCAGAAATCTGTTGGTGTAGGTTTGTGTGTATTCTGTGTGTGTTCTCTTGTGCTGTTCTTTCCTCTTTGCTACCCCGAAGCATCAGTCACTTGGACAGATGATTCTAGGTACACGTCTACCCCACTGGAAGGTGGGCCAGTCCAAATAATACATGTACCATCTCGAAAGAGACCTTGATCCACCTGTTGTTGCAGCAGGTGGACCAGGATCCCCTAGGGGCCCATTCCAGAGGAAAGACAGAGGATAGAAAAAAAAAACTCCTGTGGTGCAGGTTGTAAAAAAAAAAGTGAAGGTAAAAAAAAGGTGCAGGTAAAAAAATATAATAACAAAAATTACATAAATAAATAAAACAAATAAAATGAATTAATAAGAAATAAGTAAAATGAAATAATAAATAAATAAAATTAAATAATAATAATAAAATAAAATAAAATAAAATAATAAATAAATAAAATGATATAATAAAAATAAAATAAAACAGTAATAAATAAATAAAAAAAGCTAGTGGAGAGGAATACACACGCTTCGTCGAATGTTACTACAAATTTCCGGCTTTCAGCTGCCAGATAATTTTCGTAGAGTTTAAGAGCATTGATTCGCCCCTCTGCAACGTGCCTTGCTCCTAGGGCCTCATGCTTCTCCATTTCAAAATTTTCTTTGATTATGCAACAAACAGTTGACTGGGAGGTTCCCACACGTGACGTGATAGCTCGCTGTGTTTTTGGATTTTCACCGACAACGAGCGACTGCATTTTTTGTACTACCTCCCTCGTTCGACTTGGAGCAGACTGCAGTTTTTTCAGTGTTTTCCGCCCACTTCCAGCAGCTTTGCGGAATTTTTCTTTGCCATTCAAAACCTTATGGATACCAAAATTCGATACACTAAACTTTTTTCGGTTTGCGCCTATCAATGATTTTTGCACAACTGTACCCTTCGGAAAGTGCGATTATTTATTATTTTATTATTATTATTTGTTTATTTCTCTTTCGAGATACTCATAGCCATCACGTAGCTAGAGGGTGTGGTTACATTATATCAGTATTTACAAGCATATTTACATGAACTTATTTACAATGTGGAGATGAAAAAACACAGAGTATGTGGTTAATGAATTAATTGTTAAGATGGTTTAATTAATTGCGAATGGTTGTTCAATGCAAAATATTATTATATAAATTATTAAATTAGTCTTCTTATTATATTTGTACCTGGCGGTACACATTACCAAAGATTTCTGTCGTATACATTTTGTCTGTACATAGTTTGTCTGGATCTATATTTAAATTATTAAAATAATTCACAGTATTTGCTGGGAAGAATCTCCCCAGAGAGTCCAACTGACTGAATTTGCACTTGAGGCCTCATTCTTCCCTGTTTATTCTCGGTCGGATCATGCGAGGGCGAGTGATCACGTTTCCCACATTCGGCGCATCTGTTCTCTCCGTTAGTAGCTTTGCCAGAGTTAAGATGTTTTTGGTTATGATGATATACTTCCAGGGTGTGATGTTCACATTGGCAGGACTAGAAACACTGGTGTCATAATTGAGACTGCAACAAAACAAGAGGCCCAGGCAATAATTTCTAATCCTAGAATTAGTTCCCTCGGTCTAACAGCAGAATACCCCAAGAAGAAAGGTCCATCAATTCTTATTTTTGACTTGGACCGGGAAATTACTCCAGACAGCATCGCTGACGAAATTTTACACAGGAACATTCGAGACTCGACCCAAGAAAAAAGAGACAAGGAGCACATAAAACCAAAATACTGCACCAAGTCAAAGTCTCCCAACCTTTGCAATTGGGTAGTGGATCTCTCTCCACAAGCGTGGAACCAGCTAAAACTTCAAGACAGGATCTTTATTGGTTGGAGCAGCCACCGCTTCAAGGAACATGTGGCTGTTCCTAAATGCTTCAGATGCTGTCGTTTTGGGCACACCACCCACACATGCACACAGACGGATCCTACCTGTGGGCATTGTTCCCAAAAAGGGCATCATTATAGCAGTTGCCCAAACAAATCATCGCTCCGACGTGCGCAAACTGCAAAGCAATAAAACTGGATGCATCCCATTCAATCAGGGACAACAAATGTCCTATTTACATCAAGGCAAAGCGAAACCAACAACTGAAGACCGACTATGGTAGTGAGGCTTAAGCCATTCAATAACAGTGTTATTAAATTTATACAACTTAATGCTCAGCGAGCACGTGCAGTAGCAGCAGCGGAAATAAGAAAAAAAGGCAGATGAAGAAAACATTGATATATTCTACTGCAAGAACCATACACCCATTCCAAGAAAGTTAGAGGCTATCCTCTCACATATAAAATAATTCAAGCAGATGAAGATACGCCCTCGGCTGCCATAGTCATCCGGAACCCGAACATAATAGTCACCGAAATCTCTTCTCTCTGCACAGGTTGGGCAGTGTGTGCCCATGTAATTGGCTCCTTAGGTGCCTTCTATTTAATATCACTCTACTGTAGACCCAGTCAAAACATCGGCCCAGCTATTGACTACCTAAGAACTGTTACCACTACTCTACCTAACGCTAAAATCATCCTGGGGGCAGATGTTAACTGCCGTTCTCCTGCTTGGCACAGCCTCACAGCTGACCAACCTGGTTGCCATAATGGGCGGCTTTTGGAAGACTTTATAGCCACCTCACCATTTAATATAATAAGCAGGCCCAATAACCTCCCAACATTCTCCAGTACTATGTGGGAGTCTACAATAGACATAACAATTGCTACAAGATCAATCTCAAGTAAGGTGTCGGGGTGGCAGGTAAATGAAGCCTGGACCACCTCCGACCATAGAGCAATTACATACAGCCTCACAAGAAATATAGAATCAACTCCTACTCCGCACTACGATATCAACCGCTATGCCATCAGCAAAGCCAATTGGGAGCTGTTCACTACTTCTCTCCAGTCAACAATCATAGACCACCCTCCTGATATCCTCTCCCTGAATCCCGAGCAGCATGAAAAGCTTGTAACTAACATCATCACCCTCTCCTGCAACCAATCTATGCCCAAGAAAAAACCTCTTCCAAGTGCTGTACCATGGTGGTCTCAGGAACTCGAACGTCTACGCTGGACTGTTCATAACAAGAGGAAAGCTTTTCAGAGAGCTCGCACCTATTGGCCAGCTACTGATGTGGAAGCCCTTCGTGAAGACTACAAGAGGACCAAAACCAATACACTTCCATGATCAGGCAGTGAAAAAGAACTACATGGGAGCGGCTGGTTACCACCACTGGTAACTCGGACCCTTGGGGAGTGGTGTACCGAGTTACTACCAACAAATTGCCAAGAGGAGAAGTAGTCCATTCCACAATAACACCACAAGGAATCATAACAACGTCATGGGAGCAATCCATGATGAATATCTTGGATACTGTCTTTATCAGCGATGCCGATCATCTTACAACACAACAGCAGCAAATTTGTCTAGATAATGACAATTACCACATTGACTCTGTGGAGGAAGAATTTAACACTGAAGAACTGCAGCAAGCCCTTGGAAAAATGAAGGATAAAAAATCCCCAGGACTAGATCGCATTGAACTAGATATACTAAAAAAGGTCGCCCAGGTAAATCCCCAATTTCTGCTTAACCTGTTCAATAAATGCCTAATCCAGAAAGTTGGAAAATAGCTGAATTAAAATTAATACTGAAAAATCCATCGAAGCCTCCAGAACAGCCTAACTCATACCGACCCATTGCCTCTTGTCCACATTGAGCAAACTACTTGAACGCCTACTCCATACCAGACTCCTAACACACTACACAGAAGCTGGCCTACAATCCAATTCACAGTATGGATTTCGCCCAGGACGCTGCACAGAGGATGCTCTCTACCAAATAACCCAAGCTGCAGCCAACACTAATTACAAGTACTTTCTCCTCATAACCATTGACTTTGCCGGGGCCTTTGACATGCTCTGGTGGCCAAGCATTCTTCGCAGGCTAAGATTGGCACGCATACCACCCAACTTATACAGGTGTATAGAAAGTTACGTTTCCAACAGGAAGATAACCATCTCCTCACCATACCAGAAGCTCACCAAATCTATCTACAGAGGCTGCCCACAGGGTTCGGTCCTCGGCCCGTTTCTCTGGAACATCGTCCTTGATGAGTTACTTGGTCTGGATCTGGGCCCTGTTACTGTCCAAGCATTTGCAGATGATATTACCATCTCCATCGCAGCGGACACCAGAGCAGCTCTCGAGGCCGCTGGAAATCAGGCACTACAGATCTTACAGGACTGGGCAACTCTACACAAGCTCCGGATTTCTCCACAGAAGACACAATCCATACTTCTCAAAGGTACCCTACAAATATCAAGGCCACCTCAGATCAAGGTACAAGGAAAAACCATCAGGCTGGTAACTTCCCTAAAATACCTGGGTATCATCTTGGATTCAAAGCTCTCCTTCTTCCCGCACCCCTCATACCTTCAAGTAAAATTCAGAAATTATGCAGCCTTAATCGTCCGAGTAAGCAGGTGTGACTGGGGTCTGAACCGGAGAACACTCAAACTCCTGTATAATGCTATATTCCTCTCTGTTATTACATACGGATCCGGGATTTGGTACCATAGAGCAATAAATGCAAACTGGAAACAATTCAGCGAAGTATACTGCTTGCCATTACTAGGCCTGTTGCACAGTAAGTTCTCCTGCCCTACAGGTTCTTGCAGGTGTCCTCCCCCTTGACTTGGAGGTTATCCATCGAGGATTGCACTACTGCCTGTCGCGGGGCATCCCAGCTACCATCTTTGGACATACCATCGACACCAGCACTGACTGCAAGCAAGAAAAGAAAAAACTAGCTGCCATGCTACTACAAATCTGGCAGACAAGATGGGAGGAGACGGACAAGGGCCTGATAACTAAGAAATTCATCCCGGATGTCAAACTAGTTTATCCAAAGTCGCCGCCTTGGTTCTCTCCTGGCCCCTACTGTACATATATTATAACTGGACACGGATTTATAAATCATAAGTTGACTACCTTGGGAATCATCAATAACCCCTACTGTACATGTGGAAAAATTGAAGATTGGGTCCATCTTCTTTATAACTGCCCAATTTATAACGATCTTCGAGGAACACTGTACACCAGGCTACAACACATACCTCAAGGACAGGAGCACCTGCTAATTTCTGAAGAACAATATTATAAATCATTAACGGAGTATGCACAGAACCTCTATTCTAGGCGCAGGACTCTACAACCAACTCAAGCCAGGGATAGAAACCTGTAAAGGACTTACTCAAACTTGAAATAAAAAATCTGTACTTGACTGTTTTACATTGAAGATCAAAGTAAGAAACTTCCTGGATATGACTGTCCTCTCAGGAAAAGGAAAAAAAAAAAAAAACACTCCTTCCTTCCTTCGTCCCAGGAGTGACAGAACCTACACCAGCACAGCTCAGCTGCTGCCTTTAGGCCTCCCTAGCCACGCTCCCTTGCGTGGTCCTTTGCCTCCACTCCCTGGCGGGAGGGGGAGTTCATCCCTGGTGTCCTCCCCCTCGCCACCCCTCTTTTTCATTCTGCTGGGGCATGGGCCTGCTCCACTGACTTGGGGTCATCTTCCCTATGGACCCCGTATCTCTGTCTTTCCCCCCCCCAGTCTTCAGTCTCCCTCCCCTTCTCTAACTTACAACTAGTGTCTGAATCAACTCCAAATTGTTTGAGCCCTACATCCAAAAACTTAACAATATCAAATCGCCCAACTAATACTCCCTTTGTTTTTGGCTGACCCCTATCTATAGCGTGGTTTTTTTTTTTTTTTTTTAGGTCCTTGCCATTGAAATCGCAGGAAATTAGGTGGCCGGACCTGCCAGAGTAAATAACTAAGTAGTGTACCTGGTCTGCCTCCACAGGGCGGAGTGGGGCAACGTTGGGTCCCATTAGGGGCCCAGTGGCTAAATGACCAGATGAACAACGGTACACGACACTACACAAATACAAAATCCATATACTTTTAAACCTCTGGCATTGACAGTGTTCTGTTTCACACCAACAATGTATAGCACGCGGAGATGGGGGAAACCCCTGGTGCCGTTTGACACTAAACACACACACACACACACACTGTTTTACCAGCATCGACTTGCTAACCCTGGAACATCCAAAGTAGGATTACCTGCTAACTTTCCATATGGTTTGGTAGGTTCCAGTGGTCTTGACCACTCCACCGCGAAATATAAGTCACACTCAGCACTCTCGCTGAGTGGTTTTTCTACCCTTCTGAAGTTATCCCCTCCCCCTTTTCTCCTGGTGGGGCATATGCTCAACTGTCAATTTACGGGATGCCCTTACCTACATCCCCTGACTCTTACTTTCATCCCCCATCTTCTTCCGTACACCCTGTACTGCCGCACTCTACCTTATTTTTTATTTATTTTTATTATTTATTTACTTATTTTTTATATTTTTATTTTATTTTATTTTTATTTATTTATTTTATTTTTTATTTTTTTTATTTTATTATTTATTTATTTTTATTATTATTTTAATTTTATTTAATATTTTTTTATTTATTTATTTTTTATTTTATTTTTATTTTATTTTATTTTTTTATTTATTTTTTTTATTATTATTTTTTAATTTTATTTATTATTTACTTTTTTTTATTTTTTATTATTATTTTTTAATTGGGCTCCATTCAGGAAGTCAGGCGACCCTGACGGAGACCTGCCAGAGAATAATGGGTAGCCTGGCTACCTCCTAGTGGTGTGTGTGGGCAACGTGGGGTTCCACCAGGGGCCCTGCGGCCAAATGCCAGGACACACAACAGAACCCAACACAAAACTACACATTCAACACACTACACTTTTTCTGGCATTTACAGTGTTCCGTATTTCTTCACAGTGTACATATGGCACAGATGTGGGAAACCACAGGTGGCGCCCGACCCTAACACTATGCACACTATATGGCAGGGAACAACAGAACACACACATAATACACACAAACCGACGTCACACACATATCTGGCCCATTTGTAGTGATACTGATCTTCACAGAGATACGAGGCGGAGTTGAACTAACGTTCTAGCAGCCGCCCCTTACAAAAACACATGTCCACACACATGTCCACATGGCAGACAACACCAAGTTTCCCTAACAGCGAATTATATAGTTATGTTTTGTTTGTGAAAGCTCCTCAAAAGTTCGTTCAAATTCTGGAGTACATTTGGAATTAGCGATTTTAAAGTAGTGTCGTCGACTCCATATTAGTTGGTGAGTTGGTGCATGTATTTTTTGGCTAAATTTTAAGGGAGTGAGAAGTTATTAACGTTTTCTAATTTTGCTTTGTACAGACATGCTACCCCGCTGTTGTTTGTATGTAATGGCCGCTCCCACTGTAGTTCTGCCTATGGTATGTCTTGTAATGATTTTTATAGTGTCAGTTAATACTGTTCCTGCTGCTTGTTAGTTTCATTAACTGTAGTTTTGGAACACTGGGGAAATTGTTATTATTTCTATAAAATTTCTACTCACTACAAAGAAGACTATGGAGTTCTTAGTATTGTTATCACATTTAGAGATAAATTAATTAGCAAATGGTCGGCCATTGCTTCTTCCGGAAACAAGTCACGTGAACAGTGCTTTCTCCTGTGATTGGTTGCTGGAATTCCTGCATTTGAAAATTGGCATGAACCTATATTTTAATTATGCTGTTGCTTATTTGCTTAAATTTATAATCCCCTTATTTCATACACTGTTATACAGTATAATGAGTGGAATTAATTCAATTGTCTCCACAATCAGTATAGTTAATTAGTGCCTTGGAAACTTGATCAAAACCTTCAGATTGTAACAGCGCGCTATTTGCAGCGCCCCCTACCAACTTGCTGCGAACTTGCTCCTCAAGTGCAAATTAAAAATTATCTCCTCAGACAGCCCAACCTCCAGCCCAACCAGCTGCTGGTTTTCGTCATTGCTACATTTCATCGCTACACTTGTGCTTTGCTTTTCATCCTGCACTCCCTCCACCTGACATGAGCGTGAGAGAAAGTTCCAGTTCTGCTAGGGAGGAGGAGCCTGAACCAGTTCCGGAGAATCCCCCTCCAACTAGTACCCAGCCAAAGACCCAGTTAAATAGTGGATATCTCTCGATGACAAAAGAAAAGAAAAAGAAGAAGGCCAACAAGAAAACTAAGGAGACCATGGAGACATGGGCTGCTCTCCTCAGCTCGGAATTTGTGACCCAAGATGAAGGACAACCACTGGCATTGGCTCCTGACCAAAGCCCTGATGCTGAACGCACTGATGCTGCTCTTCCTTCTGGGGCAATGGCCTCCACCCATACAGAGATTAAAAGCGTCGCCCAAACTATCACAATGACAGTCCTTGCCAACGCTATCGCAGCTGGGTTAAAATCCTCTCCTAGACTGGGGATACCTCCTCCATCTAGTGTCCCAGAAGGTGGACCCATTTCAGAGCCAGCTACCCTTCAATAAACAATCTCTCGACTTCGTAGGCAGTTCATCGCATTCTTAAAACACGACCCCAGTCGCTTCACCAGAAGTGCAGGTAACCGTGTGCAGGAGTTGTGGTCCACCCTTCAGTGAATTACAACTGAGCTCCTCATTGACAATGAGAGGCTCAAAGCTGTGAATGAAGAACTTTGATCCAAAACTGTACTCCTGGAAAAGGTCATTGATACTATTGGCAGGCCCCACAATTGTACTAATGCTGACCCTGACTATATTGAGACTCCGTGCTCCATGGGCCTGCTGCAAATGTCACTTCCAAGGGGCTCCTGTCCCGACTTCGCTGCTGCAGTGAAGTCGGGACAGGAGCCCCTTGCCGATGGCATGATACAAAACTCTCCATGTACACCACCTAGAAAAGAAGCCACAGCATCTACTACTGTTGAGAGCAAGTGATACCTAAGAGCTCAAGACTAGCAATGACGTCAAAGATCTGGTGCAAAGCACTATAAGGGCTGATTATAAGAATCTCAAAGTGAAATCCCTGAGACCCATTAGGAACAGAGGCGTCCTACAGGAGACCGCAACAAAAGAAGACCTAACAAGTGTTACCACATGTGGTACTCTCACAAATGCAGGAGTGGTCATAGCTCCTCCTAAAAAGTCAAATCCGTCAATCATAGTGTACGATGATCCAAAGCACAGATCCAATAACGAATTACTTGAGGATCTGTTCCACATAAACCTACAGGACCGGAGATTCTCCTGGGAGGAAGTTAAGGCTGAGACCACTTTTAGGTTTGCAACAAAATCAAAATCCAACTCTACAGAACACAAAGTAATTAGCTTCTCCTCACGGATTTATAGAACCGTCCTCTCTACAGATAGATTATTCCTTGGTTGCAGTGCACACCGATTTCTTCCGTTTAAAATTGTCACAAGGTGTTTCCTATGTCTGGGATATGGGCATACCTCCCAACGTTGCTCCCACAAATCTCCATTCTGCGGGCATTGTGCCAGGAATGGGCATGTCCAGGCAGAATGTCCCTACCGTGATGAAGAGCCCTCTTGTGTGAATTGTAAAAGGAACAGGCAAGCACATAACCATTCTCTCCGGGATATTTTATACCCAGAATACCAAAGGGCTCTCGAACTCGTAAGACTAAGGACCGCTGATGCCTAAACCAACAAGAAATACCAGTTTTGTCCCCGCTCCAGTCCTGCCCACTCTTTCTGGAAGCCTAAGAGGAGCCCCCGTATCTCAAACTAAATACTTGCGAATGATGCAAATAAATGGGAAAAGGTCCCGCACAGTTGCGGATGAAATACGCCAGGCCACTGAGGAGCATTCAATTGATGTTGTTCTGATTCAAGAGCCATATGCTGCAAGGATACAACCCCATGCAAACTCTAAAATTACGGGCTTTTCCATACACACTCGAGTCATTCAACCTGTCCCAGTGGACACTAAAACATGTATAGCAGTCATAAATAAGGATTTCGATGTCCTGGTTGTCCAGGGCCTCTGCAATCAGTTCTCCACCTGTATCCAGATTACATGTACAGATCAATCATTCTACCTGATGTCACTCTACAGCCCTCCCTCAGGTAACATCAATGAAGCACTAAACTTTTTGGAATTCGCCCTGAATTTTATTGGCTCCAAAGAACTCCTGGTTGCATCTGACTTGAACGCAAAATCCCCCTTCTGGCACAGTGCGGTTGCCGATGGCCGTGGCCAGCTTCTTGAGGACTTTGTCCTCAGCCAAAATGTTATTCTCCATGACCAGCCTAGCCAGTTCACTACTTACCCACACGTGCGTCCAGCAGGAGCCTACCTGTGGGCACTGTGCTGAGAAGGGGCACAACTACGCAAGCTGCCCAAATAAAGAAAGAGGCCCAGCCTGTGCAAACTGCAAGTGGCAAAAACTCCCCCCACACATTCAGTCAGAGTTAATAAATGCCCGGTATATATTAAAGCAAGAAGCGCCCAACAATTAAGAATTCATTATGGGGACTCTGCCTAAAAGTTATAACACCACTTGCATTAAATTCCTCCAACTCAACGCTCAGCGAGCAATTGCCGTAGCGGGACAGATAAGGCAAAAGGCCGAAGAAGAAAACCTAGACATCCTCCTGCTGCAAGAACCCTACACCTGCGCTGGGGCTGTCCGGGGGTACCCACTCAGCTATAAGATCGTTCAGGTGGATGGAGCAACCCCATAGGCTGCTGTCATTGTAAGAAACCTGAACATAACCCTCACCAGGATCTCACACCTGTGCCACGAGTGGGCATCTTGTGCACACATCGTTAGTTCCCTAGGAGAACTTTACGTCATCTCCTTGTACTGTCGTCCGGGGGTGAACATCCTCCCATACATCCAAATCTACACAAAGTGCAAACTGAACTAACAGGAGCTAAGATCCTCATATCAGCCGACCTGAACTGTCGTTCACCTCTATAGCACAGCGAGACCCAGGAGCGTAGAGGCTCTATAAACGGACAGCAGATGGAGGAGTTCCTAGCTAACAGCAGCTTTGTCGTCATCAATCGCGCCAACAATCTTCCCACATTTAGTTCGACACTCTGGGAGGCCACCCTGGATGCCACCATGGCCACTAGGTGTCTAGCTGGTCACCTCAATGATTGGATGGTGCAAGAGGATTGGACTACTTCCGACCAGAGGTCCATCACCTTCACTATGCATAGGTCACTCCATCGAAACCAGATAAACAGCTACAAGCAGGAAAGATATGCTGTCAATAAAGCAGACTGGAGTAAATTCAGAGACGATCACCAGAAACGCACACAACCTGTCATCCAACCAGCTCCAGAAACAGACCCCTGACCAACATCAACGCGCTGTACCCAATGCCATAGTCAACGCAGCTAATGAATCAATTAGGAGGACCTCCCAGCCGGGAGCTGTCCCGTGGTGGTCGCAAGAGCTCGACCAGCTTAGAAGAGCAATGAACGAGAAGAGACGCGCCTTTCAAAGAGCCAGACGGACCTGGCCACCCCCTGAGACGGATACTTTCAGGCAACAGTACAGGGAGGCCAGGAACACCTATACTGCGATGATCAGGAAAAAGCTGCCCTGGGAGCATCTGGTCTCTACTGTTGGCAACTCTGATCCCTGGAGCATTATCTACCGGATAACCACAAACAAGCTGCCTAGGGGGGAGGTAACCCCTTCCACTGTAACACCACAAGGTGTCATGACCAACAACTGGCATGACACAGTTAATAACATACTAGACGCCTCTTTCAAAACAATCGAAGGCAACAACACTCCTGAACAGCAACTGCTATGCCAGGCTAATGAAGTATACAAATCCCCCAGAACGGAGGAGCCTTTTACACACCCAGAACTACAAACTGTCTTAAGCAAGATAAGAAATAGGAAAACTCCAGGGCTAGATATGCTTGAGCCAGAGCTGGTTAGGAAAGTGGCTGAATACACCCCAGACCTGCTCCTGGATCTTTACAACCACTGTCTCCATTCAGGCTGTTTCCCTCTCGACTGGAAAGTGGCAAACATCAAATTGATCCTAAAAAATCCATCCAAACCACAGCATAAACCAGACTCCTATCGACCAATTGCCCTACTGTCTGTGCTCAGCAAAGTACTGGAGCAGCTGCTCAGACAGAGGATTGAAGTGCACTATACCACTGCTAGCTTAACAGCCAACAAACAGTTTGGATTTAAGCCAGGAAATTCCACCGTCGACGCACTGGAATCCATCCTTAACATGGTGGAGAGCTGTCAACAAAAATACTTTCTCCTCATCTCTATTGACTTTGCAGGGGCGTTCGACGCCCTTTGGTGGCCGAGCGTCCTCGCAAGACTCAGGGCTGCCCAACTGCCGACAAACCTCTATGATTGCGTAAGAAGCTATTTGACCAACCGACGGGTCCTGGTACAGGCCCCCTATTGCAAGGTTGACCGACAAATACACCGGCGATGCCCGCAGGGCTCTGTCTTAGGACCTCTCCTGTGGAACTGTGTACTGGACGAGTTCCTCTCCCTCGACTTAGGGGGCGTACAGGCATTGGCATATGCAGACGACCTGTCCCTAACCCTTACTGCAGATTCAAGAGCCCAACTAGAAACTCTCGCGAATGCAGCAGTAACTACACTGCGAGAATGGACGGAAACGCATCGACTCACCATATCGGCCACCAAGACCAAATCCATCTTACTTAAGGGTTACCTAACCCCAACTAGAGTACCGCAAATAAGAATCAACAATAGAACAATTCAGCTAGCCACAGAACTAAAGTATCTGGGTGTTATCCTGGACTGTAATCTATCTTTCACCCCACATCTAAAATATATGCTGGCTAAGATGAAAAAATATGCTGGCATGCTTGCGGGAGTCACACGTCGCGACTGGGGCCTAAAAAGGCGCACCCTAGCGATCCTTTATAAAGCAGCCATTATTCCAGCAATCACATACGGCTCCGGTGTCTGGTTCCACAAAGCCTCAACAGTGGTAAACCGCAGACGACTGGATATTATACATAGACCCATCCTATTGACCCTCACCCGAGCATGCAAGACAGTCTCTACCCACGCACTTCAAGTGATCACGGGTGCTCTCCCTCTTGATCTTGAGGTGACTCGCACTGGCATGCTTCAGCAACTGAGACGCGGCAAAGCCACAACCTTCCAGGACCACAACACGAACCCGGCAAATAATTGTAAAGCTGAGAAGTACAGGCTGCAAACGTACTTAACATCAATATGGCAACAACGCTGGACGATGTTTGACAAAGGAGATGTCACCCGAAGGTTCCTCCCAAACTTGCAACGAGTATACCCAAAATATCCCACATGGCTCTGCCCTGGTCTCCATGTCACCTACCTTCTCACTGGACATGGAGCCATCTGCTATAAGCTTAACCTCTTCGGACTAACAGATAAACCAGCATGTCCGTGTGGCTCCCTTGAAACCTGGGACCACCTGATGCACGAGTATCAGTTGTATGAAGATCTTCGGGGTCACTTCATCACACGAGTCCGCTTCAACCCTAAAAACCAAGAGCACCACCTACTAGAAGATGAGGCAACCTACAATGCCCTCACTAACTTTGCACAGTGCTTATTTGCAAGACGACAGACTATACCTATGCCACCAAACCCAGAATAAAACAGCATACATACTGAAACTGAATATTGATCCATGGACGGAACATTGATCCCATGAGAGAACTGAACCAACGAATGACGTAACCTGCATGGACCGCCACCAAAATCCTGGCTGACTGTCCGGATTTCCTACTGGCCGATCTATGGACGGAGTCACCACCGACGAGGACAAACTCGCTGAACAACGGAGGAGACTTGTATCCCATGAGTGGATACGTAACCAGAACTTACATAAATCATTACCAAACCTAGACCAAAACCTTGGATGGAAACACCCTCACTGGGTTCGCGGATGGCACAACCCTGTTGCCTCGGCACCTGGCCTGTGGTCTTTTGCATCCATGCCCTATTGGCGATCTGGGCCAGTCCCCTTGACTGGCCTACTATTTTTCCCTCTCCCTGGTTGGGAGGGGGAGGAGATGGTTTTTCTGTCTCTTCTCCCTTCTTCCATCCCTTTTTCCCTCTGGTGGGGCATGGGCATGCCCCACTGTAAACTGGAGTTGCCTTCCCTTTCGGCTCCATATTTCTATCTATCTCCCCTCCCCAGTCTTCAGCCTTCTCCCCACTCTATCTGACAGCAACGTGAACACGCCCCACACAATCTAAAGTGATCAATTTAAATTAATTTCGCCGAACATTCTGGACTTCTCCCTAGCGCTTCCCGCGACGCGTATGCGATCTTTTTTTTTTTTTTTTTTTTTTTAGGTCCTAGCCACTGAAATCTCAGGAAATTAGATGGCAGGACCTGCCAGAGTGAACTATAGACTAGTGGGTACCTGGTCTGCCTCCACGGGGCGAAAGTGGGGCAACGTCGGACCTCAATAGGGGTCTGGCGGCTAAACGACCAAAAGAACAACGGTACACAACGCTACACATGTTCAATATCCACACACTTTTAAATCTCTGGCTTTTCCAGTCAACTGGTTCACCCACAATGTAAACTACGCGGAGATGGAGGAACTCCTGGTGCCGCTTGACCCTAAACACACTTTACACTTTACACTTTACACTTACTCTAGCTACCTCACGGTTACTAAAATAACCCACTTTTGCAACGAATGGGCTGCCTGTGCCCAGATCATCTCTCCATTGGGAGAATTTTATGCCATATCGCTATACTGCCGACCCGGCGAAGATATTCTCCCTGCAACCCAATACCTGCAAAATGGCACAGTACAACTCCCGATCGAAGAGGAACTGCCAATGGACAGCGCCTGGAACAATTCCTGACCAACAGCAGCTTCATAGTATTGAATCAGCCAAATAATCTACCGACCTTCTCAAGTACTCTTTGGGAGTGACAATAGACATAAGCCTAGCCACTCGCTCCACAGCAGGATACATATCCTCATGGAAGGTCAGAGAGGGCTGGACAAACTCTGACCATAGAGTAATAACTTTCCAGAAGCACCGTGCCCTCAATAGACCACCCACGCCCAGAACAATCCTCAACAGATTTGCTATAGCCAAGGCAAACTGGGAACAATTTCGGGAAGCACTGACATACTCTGTTGAAGCATTTGACAGCACAAACCTCACCCCAGACCAGCACCAGCGTGCTATAGTAAGTCTAATTACAGAGGCTTCAAACATAGCTATAAAAAGAAAGAAACCGTCCGCAGGTTCAGTCCCATGGTGGTGCCCTGAGCTTCAGAGACTGCGGAATGAAGTAAATACACGCCGTAAAAGCTTCCAGCGAGCGAGAAGATCCTGGTCGGCGGCAGAGGTCAGAAACAAACACACAGCCCTGATAAGAACCCGGAAAAAATGTTCATGGGAGACACTAGTCTCAACAACAGGAAATAAGTACCCCTGGGGGGTTGTATACAAAGTGGCAACTAAAAAATTACCAAAAGGAGAAGTAATATCTTCGACAAAGACACCCAATGGCCACTATACCACATCCTGGCACCAATCTATAGACAATATCCTGAATACCACCTTCCAGAAACTCCCCTCAGACCACACTCCTGAGCAACTTCTGCTCTGTGAGGAAAATACTAATTACTGCCCAGCACATCAAGAGGACCCGTTCACACTTGAAGACCTCCATCTGGTGACAGCAAAAATAAGAAATAAGCGAACACCTGGAGAAGACTACCTGGAGCCATAAATTGTAAAAAAGGCCATGGAATATATCCCAACAACTATATTAAATTTATATAACCACTGCCTATCTGCAGGCTATTTTCCCCATGATTGGAGAGCAGCACGAATTAGACTAATACTGAAGAACCCGAAGAAACCACAGGAACTCCCGGACTCATACAGACCCATAGCCCTACTGCCAGTACTAAGTAAATTGTATGAACACCTACTGCACAGCAGGATACAAGCTCACTACCAAGAAGCAGGCCTCTCCCCTCCCAAGAAATTTGGCTTTCGATGAGGATGTCCCACCGTGGATGCCCTGGAACGTATAATAAATACAGCTACACACAGCAATAGTAAATACTTCCTTGTTATCTCCATCGACTTTTCCGGGGCATTTGACTCACTTTGGTGGCCAAGAGTCCTCGGCAGACTCCGGGAGGCAAACATTCCCAGCAACTTATACCAATGCATCAAAACCTATCTTTCGGACAGAAGGATCTCAGTATCTACACCCTATAGCCAACTCACCCGGCCGGTGTTCCGGGGATGCCCACAGGGCTCAGTCCTGGGGCCTCTCCTCTGGAACTTGGTTTTGGACGGCTTCCTCAACCAGGATCTAAACGGAGCAGATGCTCAAGTCTTCGCAGATGACCTGGTCCTGATGCTGGAGGTAGACAATCGTGCACAACTTGAGGCTATTGCAAACAGGGCCATAGATACCCTCCAAGAATGGTCAAAAAATCATCACTTAAGAATATCACCTTATAAGACATCCTCAATACTTTTAAAAAGCTCCCTTGATATCAGGAGGCCACCTCAGATAAAAATAGAAGGAAAAACCATAAAACTCACCACGGAATTAAAATACTTAGGAATCATCCTTGACAAAAATCTTTCATTCACCCCACACCTCGTATATCTACAAAAAAAGATCAACAACAACTCAGCCATCATAGTAAGTCTCGCGAAAGGATTGGGGCTTAAGGAAAAGAACCCTGATCCTCTTTTACAAGGCTTTCTTCATTCCAGCCATCAGCTATGCAGCAGGGATCTGGTTTAAAAAAGCAACCACCGCAGTCAATAAAAGAAAGCTAGAAACGATACAGCGCAGCATCTTACTCACCGTCTCCAGAGCATGCTGCACGGTCAGCTCACACGCACTGCAGGCCCATGTGGGGCTTCTACCCTTGGACCTGGAGATTGTCCGCTGTGGCATGCTATATCAACTATCAAGAGGGAACAGTGTAACTTGCATTGGCTTCACCACAGACCCGACCAACAACAGCAACGCAGAAAAGAAACGACTAACCAAATATCTTCAACAAACCTGGCAGTCCCGATGGGCGGACTCAACTAGGTGAGATAACCCGGAAGTTCATCCCGGACATTACCCAAGTGTATCCCGAACAGCCAAACTGGTTCTCACCGGGGCTCTACACCATCATCATCATCATCATCATCAGCCATTTTCAATCCACTGCAGGATGAAGGCCTCTCCAGCAACTTTCCAGTTCCTTCTGTTTTGAGCACTGGCCATCCATTTACTACTCAAAAACTCATGAATTTCATCTATCCATCTCCGCCTTTGTCTTCCAGGTTTTCTTCTAGCTCCTCCTGGGTACCATTCTGTTATTTTCTTAGTCCATCTGTCATCATGTCTTAGAGCTATGTGTCCTGCGCAAGACCATTTTAGTTCTTTAGTTTTGATAAGAATGTCCTTTACTTGAGTTTGCTGCCTAATCCATGTGTTTCTCTTCTTATCTAACAGTCTGATTCCCAATATAATTCGTTCCATTCTTCGCTGTGTAGTTCTTAGCTTCTCTTCCATTCTTTTGGTGAGTGCCCAAGTTTCACTTCCATAAGTCATGGTGGGGGGTATACATTGATTCATTATTTTACGTTTCAGACAAACTGGGATATTGCTCTTCAGTATGTGACTATATTTCCTGAATGCTATCCATCCAAAATTTATTCTTCTCTTGACTTCCAGCCATTTATCATTATTACAGCTAATAACTTGTCCCAGATAAGTATATGACTCCACCTTTCCAATTACTGCTACTTCAATCATTATTTCCCTTTCCGTGGCTTACTTGTTCATCATTACTTTTGTTTTAGCCATATTCATCTTTAGTCCAAAATCCTTACTAACTGTGCATAACTGATTAAGATTTTCCTCTAATTCTTTGGGATCGTGGCTTATGACCACAATGTCATCTGCAAATCGTAAATGGTTTAGGTACTCTCCGTTCACATTGACTCCTTTCTGCGACCAGTCTAATCTTCTGAAAGCTTCCTCAAGGGCAGCAGTAAACAGCTTCGGAGATATTGTGTCTCCTTGTCGAACTCCTTTCTCGATTTTAAATTTGCTACTGTCTTTGTCTAGTCTAATAAAGGATGTAGCACTCTCATATATTTTCTTCAAAATCATAATATATGGAGTATCTATGCCTTGTCTTTCCAGTGCCGGAACATTGCCTTATGCTGTATGGAGTCAAACGCCTTTTCATAATCCACAAACGCCAGGCATAATGGTGTTTTATATTCATTTGCTTTCTCCATTAGCTGTGATATTACGTGAAGGTGATCCATAGTTGAGAATCCTGTCCTAAAGCCAGCTTGCTCTTTCGGTTGATTCTCATCAAGTATTCTTTCTAATCTGTTAGTAATGACCCTTGTGAACAACTTGTAGATATGGGATAACAAGGTAATTGGTCTATAATTTCCAATTTCTGATTTATCTCCTTTCTTATGCAGCAAAACTATGATTGCATTATTCCACTGCTTAGGCATCACACCTTTTCTAATGCACTTTGTGAAGAGCCTTGCCAGTTTTTGTGTTACGTCTCTTCCTCCCGATTTTAACAATTCTACAGTAACTTCATCTTCCCCTGGGGCTTTCCGATTCTTCATTTTCTTCAATGCATGTTCTACCTCATCAGGAAGAATATCGGGTATGTCGTATGTGTTGCTACTTTGCAATCCATGTTCCCCACTGCTGGTATCATTCCCTCGCTCCTTGTATAATTCTCTATAGTAGTCTTCTGCTATTTGAATTATGCCTTCTCTGCTGTTTATAAGTACACCATCGCTATTCTTCAGTTTCAGTATCATTTGTCTTTCTGTATTACTGCTCATGGCTGCTGATTTAAATCCTTTGTTTTCCCTTAATGCTTGTTCTACTTTTCTTGTGTTAAATCTTCTTATGTCCTCTCTGAGTCTCTTTCTAATGGCTTTGCATAACTCAGTATACTCAATTTTCTCCCTGTCAGTGTTTTTCGTGCTCTTCATTTGTTGTCTTTGGTTTATCATGACAAGTGTTTCTTGACTAATTTTTTCTTCTTTGGATTTCTGTTTCCCTATAGGTTTCTTGGGCTTTATCACTTTCAGAAAGTTGTAATATTCCTCGTCGATATCTTGGTCCTGAGTAGTCTGCAGAAGCTCAAACTTGTTCTTAAGTTCCAGTACATACTGCTTTTTCTCCTCCTCTGTTATTTCAAAGACCGAGTCAGTTTTTTACTCGAGTCAGTTTTTTACTCGAGTCAGTTTTTTCCTTTCCTTTCCTACATCTATATCAAGTGTACATCTTACCATTCTGTGATCACTTCAAACATTTACCTTATTCAGGACGGTAACATCATTCACAATATATCTTCTGTTAGTGAGGATGAAGTCGATTTCATTAGTTGTTAATCCATTTGGACTCTTCCATGTCCACTTTCTGTTCACGCTTTTCTTGAAAAAAGTGTTCATTACTGACAGTCCTTGAGATTCTGCAAATTCCACAAGTCTTTCACCTTTTATTTCTTTCACCAATTCCAAAATTTCCTATAGTTCCTCTTTCTGCGCTGTTTTGCCTTTTTCCAACCTTAGCATTGAAGTCCCCCATAATAATAGTGTAGTGGGTTTTCTGCTCATCTAGAAGACTCTCAATTTCAGTGTACATTTCTTCAACCACTTCATCATCATGGCTCGATGTTGGTGCATAAATCATTAAATCATGCCGTTAGAAGAAAGGTGGCTCTACACCACCTTTCTTCTAACAGGGCATGGCTCTTTTAATGCCAAGCTGTAAACTTTCGGCATCAGGGATTCCCCATTATGCCACTGTGGAGAAAACCAAACATGGTCACACCTAATGCATGATTGTCCCCTCTTTGAGGACATCAGATGTCATTTCATCACAAAGATACGCTTTAATCCGAAGGAACGGGAGCACCTTATATTACATGAGGAGGAGCACTACAAGGTCCTCTCGTGCTTTGCACATGAGCTGTTTACCCGCCTAAGGGCAATGGCCCAACCTCCCCAGCTTGATGCAGGACCTGACTACAACTGCAACTCATCGGACGGGACTCTGCTCTCACGAGTGCCATTATTTTGTCAACTGTACCAGAAAGATCAAAGTACCACGATATCGGACGGGACTTTGCTCCCACGAACATCACAATCAAACACGGACACCCTGTCAACTGGACCGACAGCGCATGTAATTTGCCCAACGAACTACCCTAGAATGTGACAATCACCATATGCAGGAGTGACAACACTGCATCGACGCCCAGATAACAGAACAAACAGTGAAAGTGACCACATACCAACAATGACAACCCCAAATGGAAATAGAAGGACCATTACCACATACCAACAATGACCACCCAAAATGGAAATAGAAGGACCATGACCACAACCAAACTGGATGAGACCTTGATCCCATGACCAACGCCGGCATTCAACCGATCTGTGAACAAGTCAGTAGAGACCTTGTCCCTGGATGTATCTCCTGGTGCGGCCAGTGATGTGATGCAGTCCTGAACCTGCTGGCCAAGCCACCACTCTGCAGCCAGACTGCACACACGCCATATTGGCAACCTCTGCCGGCTCTCTTGTCCGGCCCTTTCTATCCCACCCGGCAGGGGGAGGAGACGGTCATACTGTTTCCTCCACTCCACGCCACCCCCATTCTTCCTTCTGGCAGGGCATGGGCATGCCCTGCTGACACCAAATTGAGGCCTCCTACTCTATTGGCCTTATCCTTCCTCCTTTAACCCCCCAGTCTTCATTCTCCCCCCTCTTTATCTTAACACAAGCGAATTCCCCCACACACATAAATTCAATGAATCCAAATTAACTTACGCCCATATTTCGGTCTTTCCCTATTCAAGCGACATCACCCTATGCAATCGAGAGATATCACACATATATCTATACTCATATGTGTAAAAAAAAAAAAAATTTTTTTTTTTTTTTTTTTTTTAAGGTCCTAGCCACTGAAATCTCAGGAAATTAGGTGGCAGGACCTGCCAGAGTGAACTAAAGACTATCGGGTACCTGGTCTGCCTCCACGGGGCGTAAGTGGGGCAACGTTGGGCCTCAGAAGAGGTCCAGCGTCTAAATGGCCAGAGGAACAACGGTACAAAACACCACACTTCCATAATCCATACACTTTTAAATCTCTAGCCTTCCCAGTGAACTGGTACACCCACAATAAAAGCAACGCGGAGATGGGGGAAACCCCTGGTGCCGTTAGACACTGAAAACACTTACACTTACACTTACTTGCTCTAGCTCCACCGGTGAATCTAATATTGACTTAACCCTCTCTACAAAGGAGCTACGTCAGTCAGTTAGTTGCTGGGAGGTAACTCCGGATCTGACTGTTAGCGACCATAGAGCCATACTGTTCCACCTTGACTTGGTTCCACCGAGAAACAACAACAGAGCAAGGCCAACTGACTTCATTAGATTCTTTTCGAGAAACGTCAATTGGGAAGCATATGAGAGCTCCATAGAACTGGACTTTCCAAATCCAGTGCCATCACAGATGGACTTCAAAGTCTTCAAAGTAATTTTGTAGGCTACTGGCGGTATCCAGGGTTCCCCCTATGTCCGCCGTTTGTTAAGCGATTTTAGTTGCCAGCAGTATGTTGAAATTCCTCTAATGTTTAAATCTAGTTAAGATTAAGTTTAAGTTAATGTTTAAGTTTAAGTTTAAGTTAGAGGTAGGGTTAAACTTATTGTTTAAATTTGAGTTTAAGTTTAAATTGAAGTTTAAGTTCAAGTTTAAGTTAAGGATAAGTTGGGTTAAAGTTTAATCAGTTGAAGTCAGTTTACAGATTAAGTTTGAGTTTAAATTAAAGGTTAGGTTAAAGTTTAAGTTTAGGTTTGTGTAAGTTTTGGTTTAAATTTAAGCTAAGTTTGGGTTTAAGTTTAATTTTAAGTTTAGGTTCAAGCTTAGGATAAGGATAAATTGAATAAAAGTTTGAGTCAGTCGAGCTAGAGTTTAAGTTTAAGTTTGAATTAAGTTTAAGATTCTAAGTGTAATTTTAATTTTGTTTTTTTTTTTTTTTTGATTTTTTTTTGATTTGGTAGTTGTTGGCGCATCGGCTTCTGTGGCCATATTGCACCTCCAAAGGTTTTTGCAGTACAGTGATCCAAGCCCGAGGCGGGAATCGAACCCGCGACCTTTGGGTTGCCGGGCAGGTACTTTACCCACTCGGCTAGCCCGGTCGGCTTTAATTTAGTGAACGCTCTATTGGGTAGTTTAGTGTGAATTGCATGTTGTTTCTGTTGTTTGTGGCTGGCGTCTGGCGTTTAGCAGCAGGGGGTCGAGGGCAAGATGTGCCCCAACCCCCGCTCCCATCCCTAGCCACGTGGAGGCAGCCAGATTCTACTTCCGCTAATTTAAAGGAGATTTAAAAGAAAAAAAGGGGGGACACACATGCCCCCTTCTCGCAGGGCTCAGTCCTGTCCTAGAACTGGGAATGTGTAAAGTTTATTCCCTGCATAGTCCCCTCCAAGCGGGACCCAACCCTCCCAGAGTGGACATGCAAGAAGAGTATTGTATATTTTGTTAGGATTATTCCTATTTATCCAAGTGCCAAGCTCTTGCAGGGCCCAATCCTGGCCTAGAGCTGGCGCTTTGCACGTTGTGAGTAGTCCAGGCTCTCGCACTCGCAGAGCCCAATCCTAGCCTAGTGGAGAGCCCGTTCTCTTGTTTGTTTCCCTGCTTTTACAGGGCTTCCCTCACACATTTCTAGCATCTGTTCAATGCAGGTCTCAACCCTGGCCAAGAACAAGGATGCTCACATAGCTTGTTCCTCCTGGTTAAGGAGTTTACTCAGTTTTTTTTTTTTTTTTTAATTGTCATTAGTTTATTTCCCTTAATGTTCAACAATACGCGCTCAATGTGCACTCTATGAGCACTATGAACAGAACACAGTGTGCTCTCAGTGTGTTCAACAATACAGAGTAGATGTCTGATTTATGGTACATGTCTGCTTACATCAGAGTGCTGTGGTTCTCTTAATTCTTCCTGCATATTCAGGGCTTTCCCTCACACATTTTCCTGGCATCTGTTCCTGCAGGGCTCAGTCCTGGCCAGGAACAGGGATGCTTACATATCTCATTCCTCTTGGTTTAGAGTTTACTCTAATATTTAATACAGTTTGGCCTAATGTATATAGGTATAGATACTTAGATAACAGTTAGCCTTCACAGTTTTCACTACACATATAAATAAATAAATTTTCTGTTTATACTCCGGCACGACAACCAAGTCAGTAGAGTTTACAATAAATCGTCAATACAAATATTTATCGTATTTAGTAGTCACGGGCTTGAACCCCGGTTCACTCAAGGAACGTGTGCTATGCACTCTCGCTCCTGACCACTGGGCTACGTCAGGCCTTATGTTACCGGGGTCTTACCTGATGTTCAATGATGTCTGGGTCAGTCCATTCTGGGATGACCCAGTCATCCTTACCTTATAGCTATTACCTATAGTCAGTTTGTGGGCAATAAGTAATTTACAGTTATAGTTACATATAATATTTCATGGGGTTCATATTGTCCCAGCACAGTTTATTAGCAGTCCCTGGTTGTGGGACAGCATCCTCACACACTTTACTGTCAGTGTTTTCTCTGCTCTTGTATGTTACAGGGGGCCTTACCTGATGTACAGATTATGTCTCCGTCAATCTATTCAGGGCATGACCTAGTCACCCTTACATTGTAATCTTTTTACCTATAGTCAGTTCATATAGGCAATTAAATGTTATAGTAGTTATAATTTCCTATAGTAATTCGTGGGGTCACATTGCCCCTACACAGTTCATATGGCAGTCCCTGGTTGTGGGACAGCCACCTCACACACTTTAATTTCAGAGTTTCCACAACTTGTATGTTACAGGGGGTCTTACCTGATGTACAGTTATGTCTGGGCCAGTCCATTCAGGGCATGACCCAGTCACCCTTACATTGTGATTATTACCTAAGGACAGTTCATATAGGCAAATAGTGTTATAGCAGTTATCAATACATATGATATTTCTTGTGGTTCATATTGCCCCTGAACAGTTCATGGAGCATGCCCAGGTTGTGGGACACTACCTCACACACTTTGCCTTTACAGTTTTTAACAACATTTGTATGTTACAGGGGGTCTTACCTGATGTACAGTTATGTTTGGGTCAGTCCAATCAGGGCATGACCCAGTCACCCTTACATTATGACTATTTCCTACAGAGAGTTCTGTAGGCGAATAAGTAATATGACAGTTAAATTACAAGTTGACCCTACACCGGTGTTTCCCAACGTGGGTCCCACGCTCCACATGGGGGAAATTTGATTGTTCAGGGGGGCAATTCAAAAATTGCTCATCTAGAGTTTAAAACAACCGCCTACTATGACTTAACTTGTACAAAAGAAGAATTGTTGTTAAAGTCTGTTTATTGCTCATTCTGCAACTGTCAATCGTACTCTTGAGGCTAGTTATGAAATTTCTTTACTCATTGCTAAATCTGGGAAAAATCATACTATAGGAGAAAATTTAATCAAACCATCAATATCAGCATTTCTTAAAACAGTTCTGGAAAAAGATGACAAAGACGTGAAAGCTAAGCCACTCAATAACAATACTGTTAGCGGAAGAATAGATGAAATGAGTGAAGATATTGAAATACAACTTGTCGGAAAGCTGAAAACAAGAAAATTCTCAGTGCAAATGGATGACTCAACTTTGAGAGACAGTGAAGCCGTACTGATAACTTATGTAAGATATATTGATGAAGCTAATTTTTCTGAAGAAATGTTATTCTGTAAATCATTAGAGAGCACCATTACCTCCAAAGATATATATAATAAGCTAAATAATTACTTAGATGACAATAATGTATCAATGAAAAATATAACATCTTGCGCTGCAGATGGTGCTCCTAATAATTTAAATTCTATACAGTGGGACCAACTGATGATGTTACCAACAGCAAATTCAAAATGGGAAGCATTCAAAGAACTTATCTTGGAAGCTACTAGGCTTTACATACCAACTAAGAAATATTGTTCAAGGTTTAGGCCAAAATGGATGTCAGATGAACTAATGAGGCATATGGCAGAGAAGAAAAATGCATGGGATACTTACACATGACACAGAAGCCTATGATAGATACAAGTTGATATGCAACCAAGTTACAAAGGAGGTTAGGCAGGCGAAGGCAGATTACGAGAAATCCTTGGCAAGGGATGCAAAGAAAAACATCAAAGAGTTCTTTACTTATGTAAACTCTAGAAGGAAGGGGATGAATCAGATTGGTCCACTTGATATTGATGGGTCAACTGTTGATGATCCTGCTCAGGTAGCTAACAAACTAAATGAATATTTTGCATCGACATTAACACATGAGGAGTTATTCAGCGAGGGGAATATTTCAAGATTCTGTAGCAGTAAGCTACAGAATCTTGAAATAACTGGGAGTAAAGTGGAGGAAAAATTGTTGAAGATAAACACAAGAAAGGCACCCGGGGTGGATGGGATCTATCCAGTTATATTAAAGGAGGCAGCAAAGGAAGTAAGCAAACCCTTAGCCATAATTATGAGAGCTTTCTTGGACTCAGGGGAGGTACCCATAGACTGGAAATGTGCAAATGTGACCCCAATTCACAAAGGAAGATCAAAGGCTGACACAAGTAATTATAGACCTGTGAGCTTAACTTCTATTACAGGAAAATTAATGGAGGCACTGGTTAAAGAAGCACTGCAGGATCATCTAGACAAGACTTCAGTTATAGCTCGGACACAGCATGGTTTTGTAAAGGGGAAGTCTTGCCTGACCAATTTGATTGGATACTATGATGAAGTCACAAAAGAACTGGATGCAGGAATAGCTTTGATATTATATACTTAGATCTTAGAAAGGCTTTTTATACTGTTGCACATGGAAGACTGCTACACAAATTGGAGCAGTGTGACATTGGAGGCAAATTGTTGCTATGGATAAAGGGATGGTTGAGTGGCAGAAGACAAAGTGGTAATCAATGGACACTGCTCATCGTGGACTAATGTTATTAGTGGAGTCCCTCACGGCTCAGTGTTGGGTCCATTATTGTTTTCTGTATTTATAAATGATATTGATGATGGTATATCAAGCTTAATGTCCAAGTTTGCAGATGATACAAAGGTTGGCAGGGTTGTCAAGGACACTACTGACACTATGCTGCTGCAACAGGATCTGGAAAGGTTGAGCAGATGGGCTCAGAGGTGGCAAATGAAGTTTAACATTGACAAATGTAAAGTACTACACATGGGAAACAGCAACCCCAGAGCAACGTATCAACTCTGTGGTACTACACTGACAGTGGTAGAGAATGAAAGGGACTTGGGGGTGGTTGTGCAGACAGATATGAAGTTCTCTGAGCAGTGCAGACGGGTTGCAAGAGTAGCTCATGGAGAATTGTCAATGATATACAGGAATTTTTCCAGCAGGGATAAGGAGGTGATTATTCCCTTGTATAAGGCAATGGTCAGGCCACACCTAGAGTACTGTATACAGGTCTGGAGGCCTCATTTCAAGAAGGATGTAGAGCTGCTGGAACGAATACAGAGAAGAGCGACAAGATTAGTGAATGGAACAAAGGGGTGCTCTTACGGAGAAAGGCTTAAGTTTTGCAAATTACAGTGTCTGGAGACTAGGCACCAGCGAGGTGATCTGATAGAGGTGTATAAAGCCTTGAATGGTTTGAGCATGCTCAATGCTGATGGGATTCTTCCTCTTGCTCAGAAAAATCACCTGAGAGGGCATAAATTCAAATTGAGGAAAGACAGATGTAGGATAGATGTGCGGAAATTTGCCTTTAGCCAGCGGGTGGTTGGTTGGTGGAACAGACTTCCATCCCTTGTAGTGGAGGTTGATAGCCTAAATAAGTTTAAGGCTCAGCTGGACAGGTATTTTGAACGAACAGAGGGGTGAAGTGGAAGTGGTTTTTTTTTTTTTTTTTTTTGGCTGATGCTGCATAAGCTTGCTTTCTTGCATCAAATGCCTCTGCTAATGCTAATATGATGGACAAGAAAAATGGCTGCTTAAAATTGATGAAAGATGAGAATTCAGAAATGCTTCTTGTGCATTGTGTTATTCATAGGGAAAACTTGTCTCTTCAAGCTTTTTTGTGAAGAACAAAATGAAGACCATGTGAGACTTTTACTTCACACTGAAGTAAGGTGGCTCTTGAAAGGGAACTGCTTGAAAAGATTTATGGAACTATTTGATACTATTAGTGACTTTTTAAGTGACAAACCTAAAATGAAGCATCTGTTAATGGTCGATGGTAAAGCATTTGTGAGTTATTTAGCCGATATCTTTGAAAAACTAAATATATTAAATAAACAGCTTCAAGGAACAAATAAAACTCTCATCGATGCAAAAGCGAAGACATTTGGTTTCATTACATTTATTAAATTATGTCAAAAATATATTTTTTAAAAAAATTTGAACAGTTTCGTTGTCTGCAAAAATGTGAAGTGACTGATACCGCTGTATTTGTTATTGTTGATCAGCTGAAAATTCTGTCCGATGATTTAAAAGAAAGGTTTTTTTGATTTAAAACAAATTGATTTTCCAACCTGGATGATGCAACCAATGTTAGTGGATTTGTCTGATGTATCAATACAGTACCAAGAAGAATTCTCAGAAATGCAAAATGATGAGTCAGTTAAAACTTTATTCAATATAAAAGAAGCGATGGCATGGCTTTGTGATGAAATAGAAATTAAATACCCAAATTCAACCAACTTTGCAAGAGAGCTATTGTTACCGTTTCCATCTTCATATTTAGCTGAATGTGGATTTAGTTCCATAAATGATTTGTTACTAAAGAAAAGAAATCGACTGGATATCACAATGTCTATTATATGTTTTGAAAATTTACTTCCTATTTTTTTCTTAATTTTTCCTAATGATTTCTTCCTAAAACCTAAGTCTCGTGTCCTGAACAAGTTGTAATTAGGCTTCATTTAGGGAATAATTCAATTTTTGAATATAAAAAATATATATATCGGTGTTTTCCAACGTTACATAGGGGGCATCAGAATTTTAGAAAGACTTAGGTGGGGCATGGTAAAGAAAAGGTTGGGAAACACCGCCCTACACCGTTCATAAAGCTGTCCCTGGTTGTGGGGCAGCTTCCTCACACACTTTACCTTCAGGGCTTTCACAACACTTGTATGTTACAGGGGGTCTTATCTGATGTAGTTTTGTCTTGGTCAGTCCAATTAGGGCATGACCCAGTCACCCTTACATTGTAATTATGACCTATGGACATTTCATTTAGGCAAATATGTGATACAACATTTATACTTACATATGATATTTCATGGGGTTCAAATTGCCCCTACACAGTTCATAAAGCAGTCCCTGGTTGTGGGACAGCATCCTCACACACTTTACCTTCACAGTTATCACAACACTTGTATGTTACAGGGGGTCTTACCTGGTGTTGAGTTGAGTCTGGGTCAGTCAATTCAGGGCATGACCCAGTCACCCTTATATTGTAATTATTACCAATAGACAGTTCAACTAGGCAGATAAGTGTTATAAGAGTTATAATTGCACAATATTTCATGGGGTTCATGTTGCCCCTGCACAGTACATAAAGCAGTCCCTGGTTGTGGGACATCATCCTCACATACTCTACCTTTACAGTTTTTTAACAACACTTGTATGTTACAGGGGGTCTTACCTGGCGTTCAGTTATGTCTGGGTTAGTCCATTCAGGGCTTGACCCAGTCACCCTTACATTATGACTATCACCTATAGACAGTTCTGTGGACAGATAAGTACTATAACAGCCATAATCACATATAATATTTCATGGGGTTCATATTGCCCCTGCATTCATCATAAAATAGTCCCTGGTTGTGGGACAACTTCCTCACATACTTGGCCTTTACAGTTTTTTAACAACACTTGTATGTTACAGGGGGTCTTACCTGGTGTTCAGTTATGTCTGGGTCAGTCCATTCAGGGCTTGACCCAGTCACCCTTACATTATAACTATCACCTATAGACAGTTCTGTAGGCAAATAAGTAATATAACAGCCATAATCACATATAATAAATCATATAATATGTCATGGGGTACATATTGCCCCTGCATTGATCATGAAGCGGTCCCTGGTTGTGGGACACATCCTCACGTACTTTACCTTTACATGCTTTAACAACACTTGTATGTTACAGGGGGTCTTACCTGATGTTCAGTTATGTCTGGGTCAGTCCAAACAGGGCTTGACCCAGTCACCCTTACATTATGATTATTACCTATAGGCAGTTCTGTAGGCAAATGAGTAATATAACAGCCATGATCACATATAGTATTTCATGGGGTACAAATTGTCCCTACACAGTTCATAAAGCTGTCCCTGGTTGTGGGGCAGCATCCTCCCACACTTTACCTTCAGAGTTTTCACAATACTTGTATGTTACAGGGGGTCTTACCTGATGTAGTTTTGTCTGGGTCAGTCCAATCAGGGCTTGACTCAGTCACCCTTACATTGTAATTATGACCTATAGACATTTCATTTAGGGAAATATGTGGTACAAGAGTTATACTTACATATGATATTTCATGGGGTTCAAATTGCCCCTACACAGTTCATAAAGCAGTCCCTGGTTGTGGGACAGCATCCTCACACACTTTACCTTCACAGTTTTCACAGCACTTGTATGTTACAGGGGGTCTTACCTGATGTACAGTTATGTCTGGGTCAGTCCAATCAGGGCATGATCCAGTCTCCCTTACATTATAGCTCTTACCTATAGACAGTTCATATAGGGTTATGAGTGATATAGCAGTTACAAACACTTATAGTATTTCATAAGGTTCACAGTGTCTCTGCACAGTTCTTATAAGCAGTCTCTGGTTGTGGGCCAGAATCCTCACACACTTCATCTTCACAATTTTCTCATGATGTACAGTTCTGTCTCATGATGTACAGATCCCTGATGTACAGTTATGTCTGGGTCAGTCCTAGCAGGGCATGACCCAGTCACCCTTGCATTATATCTATTACCTATAGACAGTTCATATAGGCATTTGTCAGTTTTATTACATGTGTTATTTCATGAGGTTCCTATTGTCCCTGCACAGTTCAGCAGCAGACTCTGGTTGTGGGACAGCATCCTTACACACTTTGCCTTCACAGTTTTCATAGCACTCGTGTGTTACCGTGGTCTTGCCTTGGTCTTGCCTGTACAGTTATGCCTGGGTCAGTCCAATCAGGGCATGATCCAGTCACCCTTACATTATAACTGTTACTCATAGCCAGTTATATGCATATAAGTGATATGCCAGTGACAGTTATGTATATTATTTCATAAGGTATATATTGACCCTGCCCAGTTCCTATAAGCAGTCTCTGGTTGTCTTGATTTCAGTTTTGTTGCTTTCCTTATCATCCTCTTCATCATTATTCTTTTATGGTAAGCCGGATGTCATCCAGTTTCCTAGCCCTGGGCCTCCTGATTCAGGATGCTCCTTCTGCGGGTAAATACCTTTTCACTGAATGTGCAAAAGGCATCAAAGTTTTGTTTTGCATCTACAAGTAGTGGGAATTCGTTTTCATTGTATACATTTGTAGTTAGCTGTAACTGGAACCTGTAATCTTCGTAATATATGCACTCTAATATTAGGTGTTCTACTGTCTCCATGGTTCCACATCCACAGTTTGGAGAAGCAGCTAGGCCGAAACTATGAAGTTTTGCGTTTAAACTGCCGTGTCCTGTTATAAAAAATGAGGTGTAAAGGTTTGGAGTCATCCACGGCCTTACAGATTTGCTAAATTCCATCGTGTTTGGGAAAAATTTGTATGTTGTTCTTCCTTTGGTTGCATTTTCCCAGTCAACATGCCAATTCTGCAGGTATAGTCTTCTTAGTCTGATGGTGTCGTCTTTGGGTGTTAGTGTACCATCCGGGTGGTAATTTTCAAAGCAGGATTCAAGCCCTCTTTTCCTGCAGTATTGAGTGTAGGCATCTATGACTTCATATTGTATTGGCAATTTGCCACTGATTATTTGCAGGGCATAAGTTGAGGTTGTCCTGCAAGCCCGTGTGGTTGCAAGCAGGAAAACCCTCTGCGCCTGTGTGATAATCCTGCTGACAGCCTGTCTTTTAATGCCGCTGGCCCAGGCGCCAGCTGCATAGCATATTGTTGGCAGTAGAATGCACTTATAGTATAGTTGTAGAGTCCCTGGTGTGATCCTCCAGGAGCTCTGGTGACCCTTATTAGTTTGCCGGTGATGGTTTTGACTTTTTGTAGTATGTATCTGGCATGTGGGATGAATTGGAGTTTATTGTCTAGCATTACCCCAAGATATTTGATTGCATTAGTGTGCTGGATTCTTTGGTCTTGTATCTTGATGATTGGTGGCCTGTCCGCATGTAGCTTTCCTTTTAATAGTATCTGTTTTGTTTTGGGGACTGAAATTCTCAACTTGTGCGTAGCGCACCAGTCACTTAGCTCCTCTAGGATGTCATTTGCCGTATTCTCCAGTGATGCCCGCGAGTTGCCTTGGAGGAGCAGGACAAGATCATCTGCGTAGGCTATTTTAATTACCAATGGAAATTGCCGAGTCAGCCACCCATCAAGGACCACGTTCCAGCAATACGGGCCCAGAACGGATCCCTGTGGGCAGCCTCTAGTGACAGTCCTTGTAACTGTGGTGTCTCCATGGTGGACTACCATGCTTCTATTGTTGAAAATAGTCCGAGATTAGGTGGTACATGGGGGTTGAGACCTCGGCCTCTCTGAACCTCTCAAGGACACTCTGCCACCAAACGGTGTCAAAGGCCCCCTTGAAGTCCACAAAGAGACCGAGGACGTATTTAAACTCCGAGGAGGAGACATTGTCAAGCACCTTTCTGATAGCATCCTCAGCAGACCTGCCAGGTGTGAAGCCAAATTGGCAGTCTGAATAGAGTTGTTTCTGTGAGTAATAGCTTTTGAGTCTGACTGCCATCAGTTTTTCTAAAGTTTTACCCAGGATTGGGAGTAATGCTATTGGGCGGTAGGAGCCTGCCAAGTTTGCTGGTTTATCTGTGTTTTTGAGCAGTAATTTTATATTGGCCTGTTTCCAGGAGATTGGGAAGGTACCATGCTTTAGACAGGAATTGAAGAGTGTAATTAGGAGTGTCGGGCATTTCAGCCAGAGCCTCTTCACCATGGCCACCTCCAAGAGGTCTAGGCCAGGACATTTACCATCTCGGAATGTATTTATGGCATTTTGAATCTCTGCTTCAGTAAAGTCTTCCTCTTCAGGGGAAGCACTGTAAGTGAGGTGGCCAACTCGCATCTCGGATTGAGCTGTACTTTCGGGGTATGGGTTGTCTGGTAGTATGACTTCATCTAAGACTGCTCCCACTGAGTCCTCCCAGTTGGTGGTTTCCTCCCCGTTCCTGTCCTTGATTGAATGGCAGATTTCCCCTTGGTGGATTTTCTCCATCACCAACTTGTAGACAAGTCCCCAGGGGTCTGTGTTAAGTGAGGATTGCACTAATTTGCTCCATGCATCTCGTTTTTGGTGATATATTGCATTGAAGTATGACTTCCGGTGATTTTTATACGTGTTGTAGTATTGCTCTAATACCGCTGGGGGCTGTCCAGTTCTAGCACTGTGTAAGTCCTTTCTGGCTGCTTTTAGGGAGGTTCTTAAGGTGGTTAATGCGTTTGTCCACCAGGGGACATAGTTTTGATGTCTGGTACTTTTTTTGATTGTGAGATTACTTATGTCTATTATCTTGGTCATTAGATCATTCAGGAGGTGTTCAGTAGGCAGATCCGTTATCCCCTTTATGTATTCCTTTGTGAATACTTTCTGGATTTCCTCATCAAATTTATTCCAGTTTAGATTTCTAGTCTGGAATCTTGGGATGTTATAGTTGTGCCTGTTGGCTTTTCTGCTTGGCTGTGCTTTTAATGAGAAGGTCATGGCCGCATGGTCACTGCAGACCATGAGGTGTGCACCTTCCAATCCAGTATGTTTGAGGATAAGGCATGGCTTGCGATTGTCACATCAATGTAGGATTGGCCCATAGTATTGGAAAATGTTGGTGGATGTCCTGGTGTGTTTATAATGGTGAGGTTTCTGGACGTTATCAGCTCCTCCAGTAGTTCTCCCCTACTGTCTGCATGCTCACTGTTCCAAAGGGTTGAGTAAGCGTTCGTGTCCGCCATGATTATGAATTTGCTGTCTGTGATTTTATTCAGTGCACTGTCCAGGTAGGCCAGATCAGGTTCAATTTCCTGGTTTCCCCTGGCATTTCTCATGTATAGTGAGAAGATGTAGCACCTGCCCAATGGGCCTTCAATGCAAGCCACAGCTGCATATTCATTGCAGAGTCCAGACAGTCTTGTTACAGTGAGTGTCGGATTTGTGACAACAATGGCTGCCCAAATCCTTGAACGGGCGTTTCCCCCCACACCTTCTGCTGTGTGGTCAGACTGGACTATTCTGACCCCATGTGGGAGTCCTTTCACTTTACCTTTATAAGCATACAATTCCTGTAGTCCCAGCATGTCTATGTTTTTCTGTTCTATTATTTTTGATATGTCGGTCATCACTGCAGCAGAGCGCTGACAGTTTAACTGAAGAAATTTTAATTCCTTTAATTCTGGGTTTTTTTGTTGGTCTTTTAGTCATAGTGTGTTCTCTGCTTGGTGATTTCTTGGGCTCTTAGGTATTCTTGACAAGTAGGGTCTTTATATGAGTGCTGGGAGTCTCTTTTCCTTGCCCTGCAGTTTGGACAACACACTGGGCTCTCCGGGGTGGGGCAAGAGGCCGTCTGGTGTCCAGTTAGGCCGCAATGGCCACAAGTGTTGTCCTTTTGCCTACAGTTTGCAGCTGTATGCCCATAGGCTAGGCATTTGTAGTATCCGGATGCCACTAGGAAATCCTTTATTGTATACACCGACCAACCTATGTAGATCCTACCTTCCCTTCTCAGGAGGTGATTTCTTAGCCTGGGTGTTAGTTCTATTACCCAGTGTTTTGTAGCCTTGTTCTTCCCATTCATCTTAAATCTGATTTTGGTTTCAGTGCTAATGTTGTCTTGTGTGATCTCTGTATTTTCGAAGTTTTTTTCATATAAGTTTTCTAGGAATTCTCCCTCTTCCATGTCGTTGGGTACATTGTAGACCACCATAGTGGGGTTTAGTTTCTTTGGGGTATCTATTGTTAGTTTGTGCTCTCTAAATTTTTGGCAGGTTTTTAAATTATTTAGATCTTGGAGGGTTGCGGTCTCTATTACAACTCCTCTATCCCTGAGATTTCTGATTGACTTAACTTTGATTTTTTTAAGGTCTTCTTTAAATTTGTTGGTAATGAGGCTATTTACCTCGTCACTCGTCTTTATTTCTGAGTTTGGGGGGGCTTTTATTACTATTAGGTGTTTGGTCTGTGCTTCCTTGGTTTGTGCTTCCTTGGTGGCATTTTCTTTGTTTCTGCTGTCGCTCTTAGGTGCTGCAGCAGCGCTAGCATATGTTGCCTCTTGATGAGGGGGGGGACTGGTATCTACCGCCGTTGTCACCTTTCAGTTTCTCCGTTTCTATGGCCTGGTTTATTATTATCCTCTCCATGTTTCCCCAAATTCTGCAGGATTCTGCTACCATGTTTGGAGTTATTATATCACCTGATTTGAATAAATCTAAGAATTGGTTTCTTAGTGCTGACATATCTTCAATGGCTGACATCTTTTCAATGTTTGGTATTTTGCCTCCCTTTTCCCCCTCTTGCACAGCCGGCACTCCCAGTTGTCTTTCGATGGGGGCTCTGAGACCCTCCTCTATTTCATCATCGTCCGTCTCAGCAACTATGGTTTTTTCTTTCCTTAGGTCACTATTTTCCTCAGCAGTTTTTAGGAGTTGGTCCAGTGTAATCTCATTTCCTTTAGTGGAATTCACCTTTTTGGTTTTATTTTTAGTTTTATGGCTTTTTGCCTTATTACCTGTAGTTTTACCCTGCCTATCAATTTGGTGAGAGCGTGCCTGATGTTTTTGGCTCCCCCGTCTTTTCCTCGGGGTCTCAGTTTCCGCAGGTGTTGAGGCGTCGCTGCTGGAGTCAGTGCCTTCACTCATATTGCCTTATCTTGGTTGTTTTTGGTCCCAGCATACTGAAAGTTTTACAGCAGTTTGGCGTGGGTCTAAGTTACCCGGATACCAATTTTTATCTGATTTGGACGGTTTGTTGGTGAGTTACCGTGTTTTAAAATTCCCGCCACCAGGGGGACGCTGAGCGTCGGGGGAGGTAAATTTTCTTACCCCCTCCTTGCGGCCTAAGTTTCAGTTCCGTGGGATCCTCGGTTGGTGAGTTATGGCCTGTCAAAGTTTCGGCCTAAATACGGCGATGTTCATGGTCCTATTGAATGTTGTGTTGGCCGAGTGTATTGGGCCGTTGCTCCCTTCCTGTCAACCCAGTTTCAAGTGCCTGGGGGTCATAATTATGGTGGTATGCTATTTTAAGGTTTAAAGACGGGGATGTTATTGTCACTGATGTGTGGACCTAATGCAAGGTTCGGGATTGGCCAATGGGGCCTCCTACCAAGTTACAGCTTAATCGGACCAGTAGTTTTCAAGATATTCATGTTTGTTTTGGGGGGTTCCGGGGATGTTCTTGCATGCCGTCTGTAGTATGTTGAGTTGTACCTTCAACGCGCTGTCACTTTGTGTCGTGACTATGGCAGTGGTCACGTGTCTCCGGCCTTGCTTTAACTATTGTACCCCAAGTGTGTTGCCATGACAACAGATGGGAGCTCCTGCATTAACAGTTGTGGCCCCAGCTGTGTACTTCTACAACTACTCTGGTTGCCAAGGCAACGTTTCACGATCTTGTAGTTACCTGTGTAGCCCCACTTGCCCGGATGTCTAACGGCCAGCGGTCTTCCCGCCAATTCCTTTGTTCCAGTTTGGAGGAAGAAGGCAATATGTCCACTGTTGTTTGTTGTGATTTTATTTTCTTGTGGGCAGCATGGCCAAATAGATTTCCTATTTTTAGGCTGGCTATTGACGCTATGATCGATCTGAGGTGTCCCCAGCGTCACAAACAGCCTCCCGATTTAACCAAAATATGAAGGCGCTTATTCACCACTCACGTGTGGGAGTAAGGCCGTTTCAAAAATCATAAACTACCAGGCAAAATTCATAATGATAAGTAGATTTCAGTATCAATGCTACAGAATAGGCCCATGCATTTTTACCGTGCCGGATTTTAAAATACTCGCTGCAGCGCTAATTTTTGACTGGTAGTTTCAATAAATATCTCAGATCACTCACCACTCTTTATTCTATCCATTTCTGGTATCCATTTGATTTTCAGATAACTTTGATCACTATTTTTAACTTACTTTTGAAGAGCACTAATTAAGCGTCCGTTCATCAAGTTGGACGAGTCCACTACAGATGGACTCGCTAAATGCAGAGGACTTGACCACCTTTATCCAGCACTGCATACTCAGATCCTCATACAGGTCCTCAAGGAAGAAGGTGTTCCGCCGAGCAATCTGCCCATGGTGGACCCGGGAACTTACCATCCTTCGTAAGTCAGTCTACTCTGCGCGCAGGAACTACCAGCGACACCGTGATTTTTTTTTTATGAAAACCCCAAACACGAAAGGTATCAAAACCTATAGTACTTAGTACCGTGCATGGGTTGAAGGGGAAGTATGGGGGGAGGGGGATGCCGGAAACTTTGCTCTGGAGACTAAACATGGGTTTCACCACTTCAAGCCTCCAATAAGCAAAGTGGTGGTATTTCACCGGTTGATGAAAGTCATCTACCACCTTGGAAAGCTCCTGATGTCGAACGCCTTCATAGGGATTATATCGCCAAAAAGAATGAGTATACCAAGGCAATTGCAACTAGAAAGAGAGAAACTTGGGAAAATTTCGTAAAAGAAACCAACCGTACAAATCCATGGGGCCTGGCATATAAGATGTTGAGAGAGAAAACCTTCTCCCCAGAAATATTCAACACTGTTTCAGTAGACACTAAGGAAACTAAGAGTTGGCAGGATTCTGCCAACCTTATTCTAGACAAACTGTTTGCACCTGATGACATCTCTGAGGATCACTCAGAACATTCAGCAATTAGAACTGTCAACAGCAATTATATAGCAAAAGAGCAAGCTGACCCATTCACACTAGAAGAACTGGAAGCAGTCCTTAAAAACATTAATGCCAAAAAGTGTCCAGGCATTGATCTAACAGAACACATCTTCATCATTCGCTTTCACACACTGCAGCCGCACCATCTACTCCTTCTCTTCAATAAATGCTTGGAAGAAGGATGCTTCCCAAAAGAATGGAAGTTTGCACTCATTCACCTCATCAAGAAACCTCACAAACCACCAACAGACCCCCGCAGCTTCCGGCCTATTGCCCTGCTGGCTAACCTTGGTAAGGTCCTTGAGCTACTCATGGCTCTCAGGGTTGTCTCCATGCTACAAATGCATGATTTGGTCTCACCATGCCAGTATGGCTTTATCCGTGGAAGGTCGTGTGAAGAAGCTCTTTTCGATTTGGTTTTACGTATCGAAAGTTCTGAAGAAAACTTCGAATTGTCCATCTTCATAGACTTCGAGGGAGCCTTCTACACCGTCTGGTGGGATAGTGCCTTGGCACGCCTTCGAACTGCCGCTTGCCCCCGGCGATAATACAGCCTCTTCCAGAATTATTTTTCCGACCGAGCAGTTATTCTCAAGTCAAAATTCCAGCAAGCCACTAGATCAGTAAATCGAGTTTGTCCCCAAGGGTCAGTCCTGGGACCCTCATTTGGAATACAGTCCTCCAAGACTGACTCTCCTGCACCTTCAGAAATGCAAAAATTGTGGCTTTCGCTAATGATCTCACAGTTGTGGTGTCAGGGCATTCACGGAAGGCCATTGAAGAATATTCAAACCAGGTCCTCGACGATCTCTCAAATTGGGCCGCACTTAATAAGTTGCATATCAACCAAACAAAAACTAAAATGATGCTATTCGAGAATAGACTGGATCTGGCGCCCACAGCAGGTAAAGATATGTAACGCTCAACTGCCAAACGTCACCGAAACCAAGGTACTTGGAGTGATTATTGACCACAAACTCAGCTTTCTCCCACATCTTGTTAATCTAAGAAACAAAGTTAAGATATTCTCAGGAACCATTATACACATCTCTAAAAAATGATTGGGGACTCTCCAAAAGGTCCCTACGGTTGTATTACAACGAAGTATTTTTACCAATTGTGACCTATGCAGCCGGAGCCTGGTTCCATCGGGTAACTCTTGTAAAGATGCGAGACAAGCTTGGAACCATCCAGAGGTCAATGTTAATGGCATCTGCCGAGTGTGTAGAACGGTCTCCACTCCTGCCATTCAGATCATTGCGGGAGCACTTCCGCTCGATCTACATGTCATCTTCCGAGGGTTGTGCTTCCGAATTACGAGAAATATCCCAACAAGGATCCTCGACGTTGAGGTTAATCTGGATGCTGACCCCAAAGCTGAGATGACGCGTTGCTGCAACGAGCTTTTCAACATTTGGCAAACTCGATGGCATAATTCAACATTGGGCATTGTCACAAGAAGATTCCTACCTGATGTAACCTAGGCTGCTACTAAATCTGTACAGTCTTGGTTTACCCTTTCACTAGAAACATCATACCTAATTACCGGACACGGATCCATGAATCAAAAATTACAACATCTGGGTCTCCACCCAACGGATTTCTGCAATTGTGGAGACAAAGAGAACTGGTGGTATGTACTATTCGAATGCATTTTGTATGCTGATCTGAGACATGACATTGTCAGCTGTACAAAGATCTCTAGCGAGCATCTAGAGCTCATCCTACAGAACCCTAATAACCTCCCTGCACTGCAAACCTACTCAGCTGAAGTCTTTAAGCGCAGACAAAGGATTAACAGGCCACCAGTGGCAAACATCTATGACCCAGCAGTGAACTGAAACCGACCATGTATTCCCCCCAATTCTGCTACATGTGCTGTGAAGCTTGTTTCTGCGGCCTGTGTTCAGGAAGGAAAACACCAACTCTCTCTCTCTCTCTCTCTCTTCCCCCCCTTTTTATTTATTTATTTTATTTTATATTATTATTATTTTTTTTTTAATTTTTTTAAATTATTTATTTTATTTTTTATTATTTTTTTTCTCTCTTCGCGTTCTACAATCAGTCACATGGTTGTTGTTTTTTTTTTTTTTTTGAGTTCTTCAGGGTTGCTGTCATTTTTTTTTTTATTGTTTCGACTTTTACAGTGATATCTTTTTCTTTCTTTTTTTAAATTTTTTTTTAAATTTTATTTTAATTTAATTTTATTTTTTTTTTGTACCACGGGAAAATCTAAATATATATATACAAAATTTGTATATTATTTTTTTTTCTCACTCTCCCCTGGAGTGGGCCCCTAGAGGAATCTGGCCCACCTTTTGGCAACATCAGGTGGACCAGAGTCTCGTATTGAGACAGTACGTGTTTAGCTGAGACTGGCCCACCTTCCCGTGGTGTGGACGAGTACCCAGAATCATCTGTCCAGGTGACTGATGCTTCTGGGTAGCCAAGAGGCCAGAACAGAATGACAAAACACACACAAAATACACACAAATCTACGTCACACACATATCTGGCCCATTTGTAGCGATACTATTCTTCACAGAGATACGAGACGGAGTTGAACTAACGTTCTAGGAGCCGCCCATTACAAAAGCATGTCCAAATGTCCACGTAGCAGACAAGACCGCTCTTCAGATGGTAAACGGTTTCCCCGCGATCTTGTTTAGCCATCTCAGGAGCCAGTATTCCACTCCTAAGAAGGCCTTGATGTTGCTCTCAGGGGCCGCTACGGCAATTGCTGGCTGACTGTTGAGTTGGAGGAATTTAATGCAAGTGGTGTTATAACTTTCAGGCAGAGTCCCCATAATGAATTCTTAATTGTTGGGCACTTCTTGCTTAAATATATACCGGGCATTTGTTATCTCTGACTGAGTGTGTGTGGGGGAGTTTTTGCCACTTGCAGTTTGCACAGGCTGGGACTCTTTCTTTATTTGGACAGTTTCAATAGTTGTGCCTCTTCTCAGCACAGTGCCCACAGGTAGGCCCCTCCTGGACGCACGTGCGGGTGGTGTGGCCAAATCGGCAGCACCGAAAGCACTTTGGGACCGCGATGTGTTCGCTGAAGGGGTGGGAGCTCCAGTTTATATATATTCTCTCTTGGTTTGTTATCACCCTCCATGCCTCGGCGGCTAGTCCGACCACCCAGTTTATTGAGCTGCCATTCCCGCTCTTGGTTTGGTATTTAGGCGCCAGTAGACTTACGTGGTCTCTGTGTGGTAGGTGTTGTTGGAGGTTTTTTGTGTATATCTCCTCGCAGATGGAAGTGGGGGTCAGATCCGTGTCTATGCCGAATATAACAATTGAGGGGCCTTTTTTTCTAGGCAGCTCAGCAGAGAGACCGAGCATCGGTATCTTGGTATTATTTATGATCAAGTTGGCATCGTCTTTTGTTTCCGTCTCGTTTATTACCCCAGTGTTACGCGTTTTCCTGATGGCTCTAATCTTGGCTGTTTTGAATTCTTGCGTCAGAGAGTCAATGACTTTCTTCTTGACCTCTTCGCCAGTTTTAAGATTGCCAGTAGTGGTTGGTTTAAGAACCACAAGATGTGGTGTAGGGAGCAGCGTCTTCCTGGGTGCGGACTTGGTGTTGGTGGTGTTCCTGAGAGTTGTTGTCGCAGGTTGATTCCTCAGCGCATCAGAATATGTCGGGGCGCGCTGTGGCATTTGACTTGCCGCGCATTCCATACAGGCCTGTAACCGGGTGGTTGCTCTCTCTTTGTCAAGATGTTCATCGTGTAGGATTGTCTCCATCTTATGGAAGATTGTGACAATCTGAGATCTGAGTGCTGCTGACACTCTATTTGAGTTTTCTTTGAAAATGTTCTCAAGTGCGGTTTTGAGGAAGAGCGTCTTTTCATATATAGTACCCTCTGGAATGGCAGAATCGAGGGGTGAGTCCTGCTGTTTGTCTTATTTCGGGTATTTTTGTGACGCAGCTATTTCCGGCTGTTCTTTAGTCTCTGTCTGAGAACGTGTTTCCCGCCCAAACTTGGGGATCAGCTGATTGCGATTTTTCCGTTGTTGAGTTGGGATCCAGAACGGGGGTCCTCCTCTTCATATAGGTAGCACCATTTTCCCCTTGGTGGCATAAATTTTACCTAATGTTTTTTTTCTACACATCGATTCCCCGTAATCTAAATGACATATCCGCCGATTTTCATAGCTGTAACTTTAATCGCTTTGACACTAGGGTCTTCTCAATAGGGAAACATTTTATAACCGCCCGATATTTAAAAATTCTTTGTGTAAATGGGATGTCTAATTACAACTATGAAACGAGATTCAGCTTAGTCCCATTTATTTTCTCTCAGGATAGGATTTCACTAAATACAGTAAAATGGAAGAAAATTTTCAATGGCTTAGGTTCGTAAGTGAATGGCAAACATCCCTGGTGGGTAGTACAGTTAATATAATCCTGTCCTCCACATACTGGGTGGAAAAGAGCCGAGTTCGAATCGGGTTATTGATGTCAAGAATTTTTATGGACAGTTTTCGGAATGTGCCAGAGTTATTTGGTCCCATGAGAGAGGGTATCATGGTTTTCCTCCCGAAAATTGCAAGTTTGGACTGAGCAAAATAGGGTGGTAGACAACAGAACACATGCAATTTTCAAACGTTGTTGCTGTTGTTGTTTTTGTTGTGCTAGAATGTTTTGGTACAAGAGCCTCCTGGGCCATATTGTGCCTGTTCATCATTAACTTATGACTAAATATGCAATTTTCAGACATAATGTATACCGCACAATATGACCTAAGTAAATGATGCATCTGAAAAGCACAACAAACAAGCGTGGAGACTTTGTTTAACTATTCACAATCCATTAATTCTCGGTAATCGAATTATTTCAAGAACAAAGTACGGGTAAAAAATTTCCCGCTACACATTTCTTTTGATTTTAGCTTTCGGACTTTATATCAATGCACTTGTTTTCCAGGGACCCGTTTACCCATACACTCTCGAATACAATAGAGCATTTTGTAGAAAATATCAGAAATGACATTTAATATGGTGACTCCAAGATCACGAGACATTGTCTATATCAGCGGATATGACATTGAAAAAATAATTAATAATGCTGTTTTGCCTCTGCACCTTTTAGGGATTTGTATATAAAGACAATAGTGTTTAATCTTCCCCAATGTGCAGCATCATTTCTCTTAGTGACATTTAAAGAAATAATTTTATGTTCTTCAGATCTGTATTGCCTATTTAACTAAAATTGAATAAATCTTCATATAAAATGTCGTTATTTAGGAGCAATAATAATAACCAAGCATTTCAATTATCAACTAAGTAAACTTACTGACAAGAAGGTCTGCATCGATGAAAACATGCCGTTTGGTTTTCTTCGGTGAGAGCGCCCACCGAGTCTGAAATAGAAAATTTGTAAACAAAAAAAATGGAATACTTTAATAATTATCAATGTTTCTATATCACAAAAATAAGCTCAAGCAAAACTCAGTAATAATTGTTACCGAAAATCATTGAACTATTCAATATTTATTATTTTAGAAATCAGAATAACTTCTGAATAGCATGCACCTGATTAGCAATCTGTCCAATGAGGAATATGTTCAGTATTTTCAGACACCATTTCCAGAGATGTCTGAGAAAAGAACAGATTTTATAGCTATTGATATTTGAAAATATATTTCATCCTGCATGTACATGAGTAGGAATATACATAATGCTTATTTGGGTATAAAGGTATATAAAAAAGTTGAAACCATTATATGATTTGTTAAATAAACACAGGGAAGCCTGCATACATTATTCTATCTATCCTCTTTGTATATGAAGATATTTTTGCTATCGTTCTATGAAATAAACATAAGCGAGTTGAAAAAGTATGCACACAGGTGTTCAAGTCAGATTGTTACCTTTTGTATGGTCGTACACAAATGCAAATCAATTTTCAAAATTTGATACCGTGATAAGTATAGGAAACTTTAAAACAAGACGGATGTGCTGCTGTAATTTGTGTATAGGAGTGTATGTTAAGCTGAGAGTTCTCAGCTTGTCAAGTGAGAACTTTGAAAGATGCTCTCCAATACCTCTCCCTGCGAGACCGCGGGTATGTACTAGCATCACTCATTAGTAAGGACAAATACAAAATTTCCGCATCCACTGGAACGGATTCAATACCAATCTATATACCAGCAAGAACCTAACATCCACTCTAAAAAGTGATGTACTAATGTGCACCAGTAAAATACTGAATCCACCAGAGAGAGAGAGTGCAATACCAGTGGATTCTAAAGATCCTCAACTAGAAAGCGGAAGCGTGGGCAACACTTATTATCCTACCTATACAGCAGTAGAGATCAGCGACAATACCAAAAACGCTGAAAAAAAGAGAGAAAGATTATAAAGGGTGGGAAAGGCGAGCAATGAATCACATCCAAAATAAATTAAATTAAGTCTCGTTCAGGAGACAATGTGATATTCAAGCTGACAATCAGAAGTAGAAGGATGATATGAGGAAGCCGAATAAATCACCATGATATTAAATAGGTCTGACTATAATTTGCACTTATTACCTCACCATATAATGGTGAGGCAATTAGATTATAAACATGTTATGTAAATATTGTATTGTAAAAATTGCTGCCTTCATTTTTGTACATCCTTCAAGCCGTTCGGCTGTGTAAAAAGCGATTAAAACAATCAGTTGCGATAATAATAATAATAATAATAATAATAATACAATTTTATTTATCAAGAGAATTCCTTTACAATAAATGAACTTGTTAAGAAAAGTAAAAATCTTGAAAACAAGTTGTAATTCTTCCATTAAAAGAGTTTTGTGCAAATTTGTTATCTTACAGAAAAGACTATGAAGTCACTACACATAATTGCAACAAACCACATATATTCCACACTGTAAACAGAGGTAGTAGTTTATCTGCATATCAATTCTAATCTACTGTGTCATTGAGTATCAAGAATTTTTTTATTAGGAATTTTAATTTGAGATGGGGTAACTTCTCCTGAGCCTGAAATCAATGCTAGCTAACAAGTTGTTTATTATATTCATTGTGTGCCTATTTGCAAATCTATTTAGTATCCTAGGGTCAAAGTAATTGCTTTTGGGTTCCTTAAATTATGTGAGATATTTCTTTGCAGATTCGACTCTTCAAAAATAGTGTTAAGATTTTTTAAGAATAGATTTAACTTCAGTTTTTGAACTGGATACAGTATTTTAGGTTTCAACAAAAATTACCTTCTCTTATTCAGGTCATTCCAAAAGTTTGTCCCCATTAAAAGTTTCAAAATCCTATTCATTAAGTTGTTTATTGCCCTTATTTCTGTTTTATTTGCTCGTGCCCATATATTTAATGAATAATTGAGTTGGGAGTCCACTAATGCATAAAATAAGGCAACTTTTTTATAGGATTTAAATTATTCTTAATGTAGTAGAAAAGTACACATAAAATCTCATTTTTTGTACAAGTTTGTTATATGCATAGCCCAACTTAGAATGTAGCCAATCCACAACCCAAGGTAACAATAATTTTAAACTTCTTCCACAGTTATACATTTGCAATTCTTGAAATTCTGATCATGTAGGCAATCATGTTTTTGCAATTTGATAGAGGGTTGAATATCCAAGGCTTAATGAGGAGGTCTAATTACCAAAAAGTTTGTTTTTTCAAAGCTGAGTGCTAATTTATTATCGTGCAACCAAGTTTGTAAATGTATTGCATCGTGCTGTAAATCATTTGCCATTTTTGTTAGGTTCTTTCCTATTGTATATAAGATTATATCATCTGCATACATTTTTATAAAGGCGTTCTTAATTACTTCGAATATGTCATTTATGAAGATGGTGAACATGATTGGTCCAGCATGTGTGCCCTGGGGTACTCCTCTCTTTACATTATAAGATTTCCCCTTTGTATTTTATACTTCTACTGTTATTTTTCTCTTAGTTAAATAATTTGCTAGTAGTTGATTGAGTCTTCCCCTTATTCCATATTTCAGTAATTTCTGTTGCAATATTGGGATATCAATTAGGTCATATGCTTTGGTCAAATCTATAAATAAAATTAATATGAAGTTATTGTTGTTTAAATGTCAGTTTAGAGAGTCTACTAAGTTCTCTAATAATGTCTGTGTGCTCTTGCCCTTCTGATATGAGAATAGAGAGTTGTTTAACAGTCCATATTGATGTAAATATTTCGTTATATGGGAAAATGTATAATTTTCTATTACCTTATTTATAACTGATTGTATTGTTATTGGTCTGTAATTGCAAAAGTCATCAGGTGGTCCCTTTTTATGTATAGGAATTACCTTAAATGAGAGTAAATTTGTAGGATAGCTTCCCTACTCTAACAACCGTGCTATTAGCTCTACCAAGAGAACAGAGAACTGTTCTTTGTTTCTCTTTACCTCGCTTACTCTAATACAGTCCAGTCCGTAAGATTTCTTGTTCTTTAATTGTTCTATAATTTTAAGAATCTCAGTGTAATGTGGAGCTAAGACTACACAAGAGTTCATTATCTGAGGAAGCCTATCTTGTTGAGTAAAGGAATTTTGGCAATAATGTATTAAATATCTTTTGAGATCTAATACAGGTTTGGCAAACCTATTTGCAGCCTCATATTATTTATTTGCACCAGAAATCTGTTATTCTAATTTTTAAATTTGGTTCCCTCTTGACTTTGTCTTCCTTGTACTTAACATGTCATTTATATTGTTCCATTTTTCCTTTTGAGTTATCTGCTTATCCATCAAAAGTTGATTGTAATAAGTGTTATTTTTGTTTTCTAATCATACCTGTAAATTTGTTTCTGAGCTTTTTATAATTGTGATAATGTTCTTTCTTTGATGGACAATTTCTATACTGCCTGTAATATTTATCCCTTTGTACCATTAATTCTTCTATTTCCTTAGTCCTCCAAGAGTTCTTAAGCTTAATCCTGCTACTCCCAATGTTTGTGTTGTTGGCTGTGTGATTAACTTTTCTCTCGGTATTAAGCCTCGAATTGTTTATAATTTGTATTATCTTATTTGAAAAGAGATTTACATTTGTTGTGTGAGATACGTGCTCTGGTATTAACATATTTTCTGTTTCATTTTACCTGTTGATAAATAATTTTTCTTCGTAGAATTTGTTAATTTTATGTCTTCAGATGGATGTTGTTTTGAATACATATCTACTATTAGTATACATGTTCTGTGATCTGAAAATTGATTTAATAATATGTAAGAATTAGCATACTTCAACTTTATATTTGTTATAAGGTGATCTAAGCAGGAGTTTACTGTTCTATCTCCTTCCATCCTTTGTTGCCTAGTTATTCCAAATAAGGTATGTTCAAATCCATAATTGTTTAAGATTGCAGAGTATTATCTGGGTATCACATTATCAGTTCCATCGTTTAGCAAATTAATATTAAAATCTCCTACTAGTATGGTCTTATCTGTTTGTATGTCGTCCCATTGCAAAATAATGTTTTATAATTCTATGAGGAAGCTGTTTTTTGAATCTGATGGTGGCCTGTGTAAAGTATAAATCATGAATGTGTTTTCTGGGTCTTCTGCTAATAATTTGACACAGCAGTTCTCACAAGAGTGAGTCAAGTGGTAAACCTGTATTGCTCCAAAACGTGTCCAATAGTATATTATTATTCCTCCACCCCTTGTCAACTCTCTCAATATGTAGACCTTATCATAATCTTGTATGTTATAATTGGAAATTTCATCACTTTTTATGTTAACTTCTGTTAAAAAAAACTATACATGAGATATATTCTTTCATTGCATTTATGTATTGCAAGAAGTTAAACCAATTTTGTCTTATTGACCTGATATTTAGAGCTACCATAAAGAACTGTTTTTTATCAATTATCAGAGCTTAAATATTTTGATTATTTATAAAATGTAAAGGTGAATTGTAAATCTGTGATTCCTCAAAAAGCATACCTGATGTCTTAATTTTACCTTAAATCTAGATTTCAGGAAATTTCAATTATTCACAATAAAAGAGTCTATTTTATAAACTGAAAATCCTTTGAACTCTGAATTCTAATGGTTCTTGAAGATTCATTCTTCTTCACATAAATTTTGCCATGTTTTAGCCATAAAAATTTGTAACTGAGTTCTTATTAATTGTTTTGTTTCCCGAAACAATTGCTTGAGGTTGGCTGTTAAGTGGTCATTTATGTAGATTGGGATATTGCTATTGTTCTGATATATATCTTTTGCTGTTAGTCGGATCCCCTTTGCCTTTCTCATCCATTTTTCCTTTGCCACATGGTTTGAAAACTTCACAATTAGTGTTGGGTTGTCTTTTGTTTTCTTATTGTTTGGTATGTAATAGTGTTCTATTTCTTTGTTGTGCTGTAGTTTCAATGCAAATCTTAGCTGCTGTATAACAAGCTGTAGATCTTGGCCTGCTAATCCAGTTAATCCTACTATTTCTACGTTATTCGCTAACAACTGCTGCTCTATCGAGTCTATCCTTAAGTTAAGCAAGTTGGAATTTTCCTCATTCTGTTTGAATGAAGCTTCCAGCTCCACTATTGTTTTGCCGATTGCTGTGTTGGAGTCCTCTAGTTTGCTTATGCTTTTTTGCATTCTGTCAAAGGAATCAGAGACAAATGAAATCGATTTCTTCATATATCTTCAACTTCTGTCTTCAGTTCTTCCATTTGCTTCTTTATTGGTACTATCTCTATTAGTAAATCCAGCAAATGGATTTTACTGGATAGCTTTCTCAGTACGTCTTCCATATTAAGGGTGTTCGCCTGCTTTTGTGTAGCTTCTAAATCTTCGTTCACTTCTTTTGGTGAATGCAGCAGGTCGTTAAATTCTTCTGCCGAGTAGGAAATTTCACTTCTTTCTTCACTCTCTTCTTTCCTGCACAATATACACCTCCACTGCTGTTTCTTTTGTTTCGCCATTCCTTTATAGGTTGCTTCTTTCAATGAGCATCTGTAATGATACCCATTGTTGCAGCCAAGACATACCACTTCTTGCACGTGCAGTGGTAGGTTGCACTTTGTGCATATATTTTGATTCATTTTTGCAAAACTTTGGAGTAGTCAATACACGATGTTTCAGATAAAGCGCTTGCACGAAATAAATAGCAAAAGAATGAATTTAGCAACTTACAACTAGCAAAAATTTCCAATTTTCTCTTGCAGTGTTGATACAGTAGACATGCTAACACTAGCCGTGTAGCGGAAATAATAATAATAATAATAATTATAATACAATACAATACAATACAATACAATTTTATTTATCAAGAGAATTTGTTTACAATAATAATAATAATAATAATAATAATAATAATAATAATAATAATAATACAATACAATACAATACAAATTTATTTATCATTTGAATTTGTTTACAATACAAGAACTCGTAAAGAAAAGTAAATTTCTTGACAACAACTTGCAATTCATCATACAGTCAGTCATTCAATCATTCGTTCAATCAGTTTTTGCATACAAAATTGTTAGCTAGCAGAAAAGACAATGAAGTCCTTACACATGGTACATTCCACACTGCAAACGGAGAAAGCAATTGATCTGCATATCAGGCCTAATCTACTGTATCAGTAAGTATCAAAAATCTTCTTATTAGGACTTCTAATCTGGAGTTGGAATAACTTCTCCTGAGCCTGAAATCTACACTACCAACAAGTTGTTTATTCTATTCATTGTATGTCTATCTCAAAATCAATTTAATACCTTAGGGTGAGACAAAACAATGCTTTTGGATTCCTTAAGTTGTGTGAAACATTCCTTTGAAGATTCAACTCTTCATAAATAGTGTTAAGATTTTTCAAGATTAAATTTAACTTCAGTTTTTGAATTGGATATAGTATTTTGTATTTTAACAAATATTGCATTCTCTTATTCAGATCATTCCAAGAGTTTGTCCCCATTAACAGTTTCAGAATCCTGTTTAGTAAATTGTTTATAACCCTTATTTCAGTTATATTTGCTCTTGCCCATACATTTACTAAATAATTGAGTTGGGAGTTCACTAATGAATAATATAAGGTGAATTTTGTTCTTTGATTTAATTTATTTTCAATATAATAAAATAAGTACACGTAAAATCTCATTTTTTGTACAATTTCTTATTTGTATTGCCCAACTTAGATTATGGTCTATCCGTAACCCAAGGTAACAATGATTTGAAACTTCTTCTACTGCTAGACAATTACAATTCTGGAAGTTCTGTTCATGTAGGCATTCGTGTTTATATAATTTAATAGAAGGATCTATGTCCAGGGTTTAGTGAAAGGGTCTAAGTAAGAAGAATTTGGGTTTTTCAAAACTGAGTGCTAATTTATCGTCATGAAACCAATTTTGTAAATGCATTACATCCTGCTGTAAATCTAATGCCGTTTTTGTAAGGGTCTTTCCAATTGTATATAAGATTAAATCATCTGCATAAATTTTTAAAAAGGAGTTCTTAATTACTTCGAATATGTCATTTATATAGATGTTGAACATGTTTGGCCCTGCATGGGTGCTCTGTGGTACTCCTCTCTTTATATTATATGATTTTGCCTTTGTATTCTCTACTTTAAATATGATTTTACTTTTGGTTAAATAAGATGTGAAAAGTTGATTGACTGTTCCCCTTATATCATATTTCAGTTTCCATATTTCATACCATATTTCTGTTTATACCATATTTCTGTTTCAAGATTGAGATACCAATTAAGTCATATGCTTTGGTCAAATCTAAAAATAAGATCATTATGAAGTTATCGTTGTTCAAATGTAAGTTAAAAGAGTCTACTAAGTTCTCTAATAATGTCTGTGTGCCCTTCTGATATGAGAATAGTTGTTTAACAGTCCATATTGATGTAAATATTTCCTTATATGGGAAAATATATAATTTTCTATTATCTTATTTAAAACTGACTGTATTGTTATTGGTCTTTAGTTGCAAAAGTCATCTGGTGGTCCCTTTTTATATATAGGAATTATCTTAAATGACAGTAAGTTTGTAGGATAGACTCCTAACGCCATCATCCGTGCTATAAGCTCCACCAAGAGAACAGTGAACTGTTCTTTATTTCTCTTTACTTCGGTTACTGTAATACAGTCAAGTCCATAAGATTTCTTGTTCTTTAACTGTGCTAGGATCTTGAAAATCTCCGTGTACTGTGCAGCAAAGATTACACAGTAGTTCACTACCCGAGGAAGATTATCTTTTTGAGCAAGAGAGTCTTGGCAATAGTGTATATTGTATCTGCTAAGCTCTAATACAGCTTTGACAAATCTGTTTGCAGCTTCATATAGTTTAATTGTACGAGATACCTGTTCCAATAGTGTTTTGATTTAATTTGACGTTTTCTTCCTTGTACTTAGCAGGTTATTTATAATGCTCCATTTATCCTTTTGAGTTATCTGTTTATCCATAAAAAGTTGATTGCACTAAGTGTTTTTTTGCTTTCTAATCAAATCTGTCAATTTATTTCTAATTGTTTTATAATTGTGATAATGTTCTATCTTTGATGGACAATTTTCATACTGCCTGAAGTATTTATCTTTTTGTACCATTAATTCTTCTATTTCTCTTGTCATCCAATGTTTCTTATGTTTAATCCTGCTACTCCTAGAATTTGTGTTGCAAGCTGAGAGATTTATTTTTCTCTCCGTATTAATCCTCGAATTTGTTATCGTTTGTATTATTTGATTTGAAAAGACATTTACATTAGTTGTTTAAGATGCTCTTGAACTTGCTCTTGTCTTAACATGTTTTCTGTGTTGTGTTTCAGCTTGCCTGTTGATAAATATTTGTTCTTCGCAACATTAGTTAATTTTTTATGTTCAGACGGGTATTGTTTTGAGTACATATCTATTATTAATATGCATGTTCTGTGATCTGAAAGTTGGTTTAGTAGTATGTACGAATTTGCATACTTCAAATTTATATTTGTTATAAGATGATCTAAGCAGGAGCTTACTGTTCTATCTCCCTCCATCCTTTGTTGCCTTGTTGTTCCAAATAAGGTATGTTCAAATCCATAATTATTTAAGATTGCAGAGTATCTGACTATTACATTTTCTGTTTTATCGTTTAGTAAATTGATATTTAAGTCTCCCACTAGTATGGTCTTATCAGCTTATATGTCTTCCCATTGCAGAATTATGTTGTCTAATTATATTAGAAAAAAGTGTTATAGAATATGATGGTGGTGAATCCTATAAAAAGCACAAATCCTGAATGTGTTCTGTGGATGTTCTCCTAATAATTTTACACAGCAGTTTTCACAAGAATCAGTTAAGTGGTTAACCTGTATTGCCTTATAGCACGTTCTATAGTATATTATTATTCCACCACCCTTTGTCGACTCTCTCAACTTATAGACCTTGTCATATCCTAGTATGTTATAGTTGGCAATTTCATCACTTTTTATGTTAACCTCTGTTAAAAATATACAAGAAATATATTTTTTCATTGCATTTATATATTGAAAAAAGTTAAACCAATTTTTTCTTAATGACCTGATGTTTAGAACTACCAGAAAAACTGTCTTTATCAATTAAAAGAGCTTGGACATTTGGATTTAAAAAAAAAAAAAAATGTAAAGGTGGATTGAAAGTTTGTGATTCCTAAAAAAGCATACCTAATGTCTTAATATTACCTTAGGTCTAGATTTCAAGAAATAAGAATTATTCACAATGAAGGAGTCTATTTTATATAACTGCAGTTCCTTTGAACTCAAGATTTTTATGGCTCTTGAAGATTCATTCTTCTTCACGTAAATCCTTCCATGTTTTAACCATAAAAAATTTGAAACTGTGAGTTTCTACTAATTGTTTTGTTTCCCAAAATAATTGTTGCTTGAGGTGTGTTGTTAAGTGGTGATTTATGTAGATTGGAGCACTGCTGTTGTTCTGAAATACATCATTTGCTGTGAGTCGAATTTCCTTTGCCTTTCTCATCCATTTTCCTTTACCACATGATTTGAAAATTTCACAATTAGTGTAGGATTGTCATATATATTTTTGTTGTTAAGTATGTAGTAGTGTTCCACTTTGTTATTGTGCTCTGTCTTTAATGCAAGCCCCAGCTCTAAATAACATGCTCTAGGTCTTGGCCCACTAATCCTGTTAATCCTACTATTTCTACATTATTTTCTAATAACTGTTGTTCTGTCGAGTCAATCCGCGAGTTAAGTAGAATAGAATTCTCATTTTTCTTGAAAGAAGCTTCCAGATCCACAAGTATTTTATTGATAGCAGCGTTGGCGTCCTGCAGCTTTCTTATGCTATTTTGTATTTCATTGAATGAATCTGAGACAAAAGCAATCGATTTTTTGATTTCATCTACTTCTGTCTTGAGGTCTACCGTTTTCTTCCTTATTGGTACAATTTCTGTTAGTAAATCCAGTAAATGTATTTTTCGGTAGTTTCTTTAGTACATCTTCTAAATTTAGTGTGTTCATATGCATTTGTGTAACCTCTGAGTCTTCGTTTATGCCTGTTTTTGAATTCAGCAATTCGTGAAAATCTTCCGCCGAATAGGAAATTTCGCTTCTTTCTTCCCTCTCTTTTTCCTGCACGATATACACCTCCACTGCTGTTTCTTCGGCTTCGCCATCCTTCTATGGGTTGCTTCTTTCAATGAGCATCGAAAATGATATCCATTGTGTGTGGTATGGTTGTTTATTGGCGTATTAGCTGCTATGGCTATAGTGCGCCTCTGATGATAACCATTGTTGCAATCATGACATACCACCTCTACCACGTGTAGCGGTAGATTGCACTTTTTGCATATATTTTGATTCATAATTGTAAATGTTTGGAGTACTCAACACAAGACGCTATAGTAATGCACTTGCACTAAATAAACATCAAAAGAAAGGATTAGGCAACTTACAAATGGCAAAGATTTCCGATTTTCATTAACAGCGTTGATACAGTAGACATGCTTACTCTTAGCCCTCTAGCCAAATAATATTAAGAATAATACAATTTATTTTTATCAAGAAAATTTGTTTCCAATTAATGAACTTGTTAAGAAAAGTAAATTTCTTGACAACAAGTTGTAATTCTTCATTTACAACAGGTTTTGCATAGCAATTTATTATCTAACAGAAACGATAATGAAATCACAACACATAGTACATTCCGCACTGCAAACAGAGTTAGAAATTAATCTGCATATCAATTCTAATCTACTGTATCATTGAGTATCAAAAATTTTCTTATTAAGAATTTTAATCTGGAGTTAGAATAAATTCTCCTGAGCCTTAAATCTACACTAGCCCACAAGTTGTTTATTATATTCATTGTATGCCTATCTCCAAATCTATTTAGTACCCTAGAGTGAGGCAAAACAATTGCTTTTGGGTTCCTTAACTTATCTGAGACATTTCTTTACATATTCGACTCTTCAAAAATAGTGTTAAGATTTTTCAAGATTAAATTTAACTTCAGCTTTTGAAATGGATAAAGTATTTTTTATTTCAACAAAATTGACTTCTTTTATTCAGGTCATTCCCAACATTTGTCCCCATTAAAAGTTTCAGAATCCTGTTAAGTTGTTTATAACCCTTATTTCAATCATATTTGCTCTTGCCCATACATTTACTAAATACTGCTCTCTTTACATTATAAGATTTTCTCTTTGTTTTTTCTACTTCTACTGTTATTTTTATTTTGGTTAAATAAGATGGTAAGGGTTGATTGACTGTTCTCCTTATACCATATTTCAGTAATTCATATGCTTTGGTCAAATCTATAAATAAAATCAATATGAAGTTATTGTTGTTTAAATGTAAGTTTAGAGAGTCTACTAAGTTCTCTAATAATGTCTGTGGCTCTTGCCCTTCTGATATGAGAATAGCGAGTTGTTTAACAGTCCATATTGATGTAAATATTTGCTTATATGGGAAAAAATTATAATTTTCTATTATCTTATTTAAAACTGACTGTATTGTTTTGGTCTATAATTGCAAAAGTCATCTGATGATCCATTTTTATATATGAAATAAATGAAAGTAAATTCGTAGGATATATTCCCTACTCTAAGATCCGTGCTATAAGCTCCACCAAGAGAACAGAGAACTGTTCTTTATTTCTTTTTACTTCGGTTACTGTAATACAGTCCAGTCCGTAAGATTTTTTGTTCTTTAACTGTTCTATAATCTTAAGAATCTCAGTATATTGTGGTGTTAAGACTACACAAGAGTTCACTATCAGAGGAAATCTATCTTGTTGATTAAAGGAATTTTGGCAATAATGAATATTATATGTATTGAGATCTATTACAACTTTGGCAAAGCTATTTGCAGCCTCATATTGTTTGTTTGTCCCAGAAATCAGTTCTAATAATGTTTTAATTTGATTTCTCCTTGATAATTTCTTCCTTGTACTTAACAGGTTATTTATTATGTTCAATTTATCCTTTTGTGTTATCTGCTTATCCATGAAAAGATGATTGTAATAAGTGTTTTTTTTTTTTGTTTTCTGGTCATACCTGTCAATTTGTTTCTGACTGTTTTGTAATTGTGATAATGATCTTTGATGGACAATGTTTATACTGCCTGAAGTATTTCTCCCTTTGTACTATTAATTCTTATATTTCTAATAATAATAATAATAATAATAATAATAATAATAATAATTATTATTATTATTATTATTCTCTTAAATTACATAAACATGAATGCCTATATGATAAGAATTTCCAAAATTGCAAATGTCTAACTCTGGAAGAAGTTTCAGATCACTGTTACTTTGGGTTGTCGATTGACTACAGTCTAAGTTCGGCAATGCATATAACAAATTTGTACAAGAAAATGAGATTATATGTGTACTTTTTACTACGTTAAGAATAAATTATATGTAAGAACAAAAGTTACCTTATATTATGCATTAGTGGACTTCCAATTCAATTATTTAGTAAACGTGTGGGCAAGAGCAAATATAACGGAAATAACAGTAATAAACAGCTTAATTAACAGGAATTTGAAACTTTTAATATAGGGACAAACTTTTGGAATGACCTGAATAAGAGAAAGGAATTCTTTTTTGAAATATAAAATACTTTATCCAGTTCAAAAACTAGTTAAATTTAACTTGAAAAATCTTAACACTATTTTTGAAGAATCGAATCTACAAAGGAATGTCTCAATTAATTTAAGGAACCCAAAAGCAATTGTTTTACCTCACCCTAGGGTATTAAATGGATTTGGAAATAGGCACACAATGAATATAATAAACAGCATGTTGGCTAGTGTTGATTTCAAGCTCAGGAGGAGTTATCCTATTTCCAAATTAAAATTCTTAATAAGAAAATTTTTGATACACAATGATACAGTAGATTAAAATTGCTATGCAGAAAATTACTATCTCTGTTTGCAGTGTGGAATGTACTCTGTCTAATGACATCATTGTCTTTTCTGTAAGATAAAAAAATTTATGCAAAAACTATTGTAAATGAAGAATTACAACTTGTCAAAAAATTTTCTTTTCTTAACAAGTTCATTTATTGGAAACAAATTATCTTGATAAAATAAAATTTTATTGTATTGTATTTCTCTCTGATTGGGGTTCCACCTCGTGATGTGTATTTCTTCCAAGTGCACAGGGTGGTTGTTGTTATGTCTGGTGTTACTGTTGATCGGGGAACTCTCTGACTATCCTGTAGGTTTTCAAAATTGTGACTTTCTGGAGTTTCTTGTAGGTGTTCCGTGGGAGACCTATTGCTGCTAGTCTGTTATATAGGGTCTTTGGCACCATACGTAGGTTGACACGATGAGCGGAATGGTCATTACTTGTAGCATATGCCACATCTGTCTAATCTCCTGCCTTAGGTTCGTGTACTTCCTGATTATTTCCCATAGGCTTTCTGCAGGTTTCCAGTGTTGGATACCGCTATGTCAATCAGATAGGTAGCCTTTTCCTTTTTATCCATAAGGGCTATGTCCGCTGTGTTGTGCGATTGTCCTATCCTTTATGATGGCTCGATCTCAGTAGAGCTTGTAGGTTGGTGTCTCTTGTACTGCCTGGGGCTCGTACTTGTAGTACAGTACCCTCTCTGCGATCAACTAGTATTTCCTTGCAAGCTTCTGATGTATTATCCTGGATACCCGGTCGTGTCTATGAGTGTTCTCAGTCTGGGTGATCATCTTGCACCCGATGGTGATGTGCCGGATTGTTTCTGAGACCAGGTGGCATCGTCGACATGTGTCATCTGACATTCCGGGCTCTTTTTGCGATGTATTTTCTATACTTTCTGGTGTTGATTACCTGGTCTTGGATGGCCAGAATGAATCCTTCAGTCTCGGGGAAGAGCGTCCTGCTTGCGAGCCATGCATTGGGAGCAATGTTATCGATGTGATGTTGATGGAGATCATTGTAGTGTCTACCCTGGAGTGCCTTTTCTGCCTATCTTTCTAGCTTCGTTTGGCCATCCTGGTTCGGGGAGAACTCCTCGCTTATGTTGAGTGGGGTATACCGCTTATGTATCTTCCTTATGGCCTGGTGGATTGCTGCTGTGTTTCGGGAAGTTATTATTATTATTGCTGTTCTTATATTATTTCTCCCTTATTGGGGATTCCACCTCGTGACGGGTTTTGCTACCAAGTACACAGGGTGGTTGTTGTTATGTCTGGTTTTACTGTTGGTCGAGGAACTCTCTGAGTATCTTACAGGTGTTCAGGATTGCGACTTTCTGGAGTTCCTTGAAAGTGTTCAGTGGGAGCCCTATTGCTGCTAGGCTGTATTGTACGGTCTTTGGCACCATACCAATGGTTGACAGGATGAGCGGAATGGTCGTTACTTGTAGCATATGCCAATCTTTTTGATCTCCAGTCTTAGGTTCGTGTACTTCCTGATTATTTCCCATAGGTTTTCTGCAGTTTGCCAGTGTTGGGTACCGTTATGTCAATCAGATAGGTAGTCTTTTCCTTCTTGTCCACAAGGGTTATGTCCAGTCTGTCGTGCAGGATTTTCCTATCGGTTATTATGGCGCAGTCCCAGTACAGCTTGTGGATTGGGGTCTCTAGTACTGCCTGAGGTTCGTACTTGTAGTACGGTCCACTTACTTCAACCAATTGGTATTTTCTTGCTAGATTCTGATATATTATCGTGGCTACCGCGCCATGTCTATGAGTATAATCAGTCTGGTTGATCACATTGCATCCCGCGGGGTGTGTTGGCTCGTTTCTGAGGCCAAGTGGCGTCGTCGATATGTGTCACTAACAATGCGGGCTCCTTGACGATGTATTTTCTATAGTTACTGTTGTAAAATACCTGGTCTTCTATGGCGAGCACGAATCCTTCAGAATCGTGTAAGAGTGTCCCGCTCATTATTATTATTAAGATGAGAGTAAGCATTTCTACTGTATTAGCGTTCTTAGAGTAAATTGGAAATCTTTGCCATTTGTAAGTTGTTAAATTCTTTATTTTGTTGTTTATTTCGTGCAAGTGCATTATATGAAACGCCTTGTGTTAAAACTAACTCTACTCCAAAAATTTGCAAACATGAGTCGCAATATAGGCAAAAAATGTAACCTACCGCTGCACTTTCTAGAGGTCGTATGTCACGGCTGCAACAATGGGTATCATTATCGATACTCATTGAAAGCGGCAACCTATAAAGGGATTGCGAAACAAAAGAAACAGCAGTGGAGGTGTATATTGTGCAGGAAAGAAGAGAAGGAAGAAAAATGTGATATTTCCTATTCGGCAGAAGAATATCAGGATTTCCTGCATTGATCAACTGTAGTAAACGAAGATATAGAGGTCACACAAAAGAAGGCGAACACCCTAAATTTAGAGAACATGCTAAGGAAGCTATCTAGGAAAATCCATTTGCTGGATTTACTAATAGAAATTGTACTAATAAAGAAACAAATGGAAGACCTGAAGACAGAAGCAGAAGATATCAAGAAATCGATTTCCCTTGTCTCAGATTCATTTGACAAAACGCAGAAAAGCATGAGTAAACTTCAGGACTCCAACGCAGCAATCAGCAAAAGAATTGTGGATGTGGAACTTCAATCAAGCAAAATGAGGAAAGCTCCAACTTATTTAACTTAAGGATTGATGCGACAGAACAACAGTTGTTAGCAAATAATGTAGAAATAGTACGTTTAAGTGGATTAGCAGGCCAAGATCTAAAGCTTGTTATACTGCAGCTAGGGGTTCCATTAAAGCTACAGCACAATATAGAAGAAGCAGTACATTATTATATACCTAACAATAAGAACACTAATTGTGCAATTTTCAAATCATGTGATAAAGGAAAATGGATTAGAAAGGCAAATGAGATCCGACTGACGATAATAATATCTATCAGAACAAAAGCAATATTCCAATCTTCATAAATGAGCACTTAACAACTCACTTCAAGCAGTTGTTTTCGGAAACAAAACAATTATTAAAACTCAGTTACAAATTTGTATGTTTAAACGTTGTAGGATTTAAGTGTAAGTGAAGAAAAATGAATCATCAAGAGCCATAAGAATTTTGAGTTTATAAGATCTGCATTATATAAAATAGACTATTTTAGCGTGCATAATTGAAATTTCTTGAAATCTAGAGCTAAGGTAACATTAAGAAATCAGGTATGCTTTTTGAGAAATCACAGATTTTTAATTGATCTTCACATTTTTAAATAATTCGAATATTGAAGCTCTTATAATTGATAAAAATCAGTTCTTTTTTGTAGCTCTAAATATCAGGTCATTAAGAAAAAAATTGCTTTAATTTCTTGCAATATATGAATGCAATGAAAGAATTTATTCCATGTATAGTTTTGACAGAGGTTGACATAAAAAGTGATGAAATTTCAAATTATAATTTACAAGTTTATGACAAGGTCTATATGTTGAGAGATTTGAGAAGGGGCAGAGGAATAATAATATACTATAGAACATACTTTAAGGGAGCACAGGTTTACCAATTAACTCAGTCTTCTGAAAATTGCTGTGTCAAATAATTAGGAGAAGATCCAGAAAACACATTCATGATTTGTGAATTTTATAGGCCACCATCAGATTCTATATACAGTTTCTAATTGAATTAGATAACATAATTCTGCAATGGGATGACAAAAAGACTGAAAAGACTATACTAGAAGGAGATTTTAATATTAATTTACTAATCGATGAAACTGATAATGTGATATTCAAATACTCTGCAATCTTAAACAGTTATGGATTTGAACATACCTTATTTGGAATAACAAGGTAACAAACCATGGAGGGTGATAAAACAGTAAGCTCTTGCTTAGATCACCTTATAACAAACATAAAGTTGAAGTATGCTAATTTTTACATACTATTAAATCAAATATCAGATAACAGAACATGTACACTAATAGTAGATATGTACTAAAAACAACATCCATGTGAAGATATAAAATTAACAAAGGTTACGAAGAAAAATTATTTATCAACAGGTAAACTGAAACAGAACATAGATAATATGTTAATACAAGAGAAAATATCTTTCCAATACGATAATACAAGTGATAAACATTTCATGATTTAATACAGAGAGAAAAATAACTTACTCAGCTAGCAATATAAATTCTAGGGGTAGCAGGAAAACGTTTAAGAATCTTTAGAGGACTAATAAAATAGAAGAGTTAATTGTACAAAGGGATAAATACTTCAGGCAATATAGAAAGTGTCCATTAAAGATAGGACATTATCACATTTATAAAACACTACAAATAAATTGACAGGTATGATTAGAAAACAAAAAAAAAAACGCTTATTACGATCAACTTTTTATGGATAAGCAGATAACGCAAAAGGATAAATGGAACATTATAAATAACCTGTTAAGTACAAGGAAGAAATTATCACGGTGAAATCAAATTACAACACTACTAGAACAGATCTGGTACAAATAAACAATATGAGGGTGGAAATAGTTTGCCAAAGTTATATTTGATCTCAATAGATATTATATTCATTATTGACAAAATTCCTTTAATCAACAAGATAGACTTCCTCAGATAGTGAACTCTTGTGTAGTCTTAACTCCACAATATACTGAGATTCTTAAGATTATAGAACAGTTAAAGAACAAGATATCCTACGGACTGGACTGTATTAGAGTAAGCGAGGTAAAGAGAAACAAAGAACAGTTCTCTGTTCTCTTGGTAGCACGGATGTTAGAGTCAGGAAGCTATCCTACAAATTTACTTTCATTTAAGATAATGCCTATATATAAAAAGCGACCACCAGGTGACCTTTGCAATTATAAACCAATAACTATACAATCAGGTATAAATAAGATAATAGAAAATTATAAATTTTTCCATATAAGCAAATATTTACATCAGTATGGAGTGTTAAACAACTCTCTATTCTCATATCAGAAGGGCAAGAGCACACAGACGTTATTAGAGAACTTAGTAGACTCTCTAAACTGACATTTAAACAACAATAACTTCATATTGATTTTATTTATAGATTTGACCAAAGCATATGACCTAATTGATATCCCAATATTGCAACAGAAATTACTGAAATATGGAATAAGGGGAAGACTCAATCAACTACTAGCAAATTATTTAACCAAGAGACAAATAACAGTAGAAGTAGAAAATACAAAGGGGAAATCTTATAATGTAAAGAGAGGAGTACCTCAGGGCACTCATGCTGGGCCAATCACGTTCAACATCTATATAAATGACACATTCGAAGTAATAAAGAACTCCTTTTTAAAATTTTATGCAGATGATGTAATCTTATATACAATTGGAAAGAACCTGACAAAAACCGTTAAAGATTTACAGCAGAATGTAATACATTTACAAACTTGTTTTCATGATAATAAATTAGCACTCAGATTTGAAAAAGCAAAATTTTTGGTTATTACACCTCCTCATCAAACCTGGGATAGTCATCCTTCTATTAAATTACATAAACATGAATGCCTACATGATCAGAATTTCCAGAATTGCAAATGTCTAACTGTAGATGAAATTTCAAATCATTGTTCCCTTCGGTTATGGATTGATTGCAGTCTAAGTTGGGCAATGCATATAACAAAAAATGAGATTTTATGTGTACTTTTTTTAACTACATTAAGAATAAGGTAAATATTAGAACAAAAGTTACCTTATATTATGCATTAGTGGACTCACAACTCAATTATTTAATAAATGTATGGGCACGAGCAAATATAACAGAAATTAGGTTAATCAACAACATAATTAACAAGATTTTGAGACTTGTAATGGGGACATCCTTCTGGAATGACCTGAATAAGAGAAGGATATTTTTGTTGAAATATAAATTACTTTATACTGTGTAAAAACTGAAGTTAAATTTAATCGTGAAAAATATGAACATTATTTTGAAGAGTCAAATCTGAAAGGAATGTTTCACATAATTTATGGAACCTAAAAGCAATTGTTTTCCCTCAACCTAGGGGGAGTGCAGAAGCACACGCTCCTGACTGCTAAAAACCGTCGATCTGCCAACTCGCACTGGACCAGCGTGGCAGATTATTGTCCATTTCCTTCACCATGAATTATTGAGGAGGCTTCCATCCTGCAGTGGGTTGATAATGGCTGCAGTTTACCTTTTTTTAGCTTTTAGGCATACAATGAATAAACAACTTTTTGGCTAGTCTTGATTTCAGGCTCAGGAGAAGTTAATCTAGCTACAAATTAAAATTTTTAATAAGAAAATATTGGATACTCAATGATACAGCAGATTAGAATTGATATGCTGATAAACTACTATCTCTGTTTACAGTGTGGAATATACTATGTGTAGTGATTTCATAGTCTTTTCTGTAAGATAACAAATTTGTACAAAACTATTGTAAAGGAAGAATTACAACTTGTTGTCAAGAAATTTACTTTTCTCAACAAGTTCATTTATTGTAAACGAATTCTCTTGATGAAATTAAATTGTAATTTATTGTATTATTATTATTATTATTATTATTATTATTGTGAACGAATTCTCTTGATAAATTGTATAGTATTATTATTATTAGCATTCTAGCCCTCTAGCATTCCCGCTGGAGGGCTAGTGTTACCATTTCTACTGTATCAACGCTCCAAGAGAAAATTGGAAATTTTTGCTAGTTGTAAGTTGTTAAATTCATTCTTTTGTTATTTATTTCGTGCAAGCGCTTTATCTGAAACATCGTGTATTGACTACTCCAAAGTTTTGCAAAAATGAATCAAAATATATGCACAAAGTGCAACCTACCACTGCACGTGCAAGAAGTGGTATGTCTTGGCTGCAACAATGGGTATCATTACAGATGCTCATTGAAAGAAGCAACCTATAAAGGAATGGCGAAACAAAAACGAAATAGCAGTGGAGGTGTATATTGTGCAGGAAAGAAGAGAGAGAAGAAAGAAGTGAAATTTCCTACTCGGCT